>NC_053023.1:164554467-164581987 GCF_003073215.2 Triticum urartu | reverse complement strand
AAAGTGACAACATAGGAGACTCTCTATCATGGTGCTACTTTGAAGCACAAATGTGGTAAAAGGATAGTAGCATTTCCCCTTCTCTCTTTTTCTCTCATTTTTTTATTTTTTTATTTCGTCATTTTCTCTTTTGTATGGCCTCTTTTTCTCTCTTTTTTTAATTTTTCGTCGGAGTCTCATCCCGACTTATGGGGGAATCATAGTCTCCATCATCCTTTCCTCACTGGGACAATGCTCTAATAATGATGATCATCACACTTTTATTTACTTACAACTCAAGAATTACAACTTGATACTTAGAACAAAATTTGACTCTATATGAATGCCTCCGGCGGTGTACCGGGATGGGCAATGACTCAAGAGTGACATGTATGGAAGAATTATGAACGGTGGCTTTGCCACAAATACGATGTCAACTACATGATCATGCAAAGCAATATGACAATGATGAAGCATGTCATAATAACGGAACGGTGGAAAGTTGCATGGCAATATATCTCGGAATGGCTATGGAAATGCCATAATAGGTAGGTATGGTGGCTGTTTTGAGGAAGGTATATGGTGGGTTTATGATACCGGCGAAAGGTGCGCGGTATTAGAGAGGCTAGCAATGGTGGAAGGGTGAGAGTGCGTATAATCCATGGACTCAACATTAGTCATAAAGAACTCACATACTTATTGCAAAAATCCATTAGTTATCGAAGAAAAGTACTACACGCATGCTCCTAGGGGGATAGATTGGTAGGAAAATACCATCGCTCGTCCCCGGCCGCCCCTCATAAGGAAGACAATCAAAAAATAAATCATGCTCCGACTTCATCACATAACGGTTCACCATACGTGCATGCTACGGGAATCACAAACTTTAACACAAGTATTATTCAAATTCACAACTAATCAACTAGCACAACTTTAATATCACCATCTCCATATCTCAAAACAATTATCAAGTATCAAACTTCTCTTAGTATTCAATGCACTTATATGAAAGATTTTATTATATCCCTCTTGGATGCCCATCATATTAGGACTAGTTTCATAACCAAAGCAAACTACCATGCTGTTCTAAAGACTCTCAAAATAATATAAGTGAAGCATGAGAGTTCATCTATTTCTATAAAATAAAACCACCACCGTGCTCTAACAAGATATAAGTGAAGCACTAGAGCAACAAAAACTACTCCGAAAGATATAAGTGAAGATCAATGAGTAGTTGAATAATTATGCAACTATGTGAAGACTCTCTAACATTTAAGAATTTCATATCTTGGTATTTTATTCAAACAGCAAGCAAAACAAAATGAAATAAAATGACGCTCCAAGCAAAACACATATCATGCGGCGAATAAAAATATAGCTCCAAGTAAAGTTACCGATGAATGAAGACGAAAGAGGGGATGCCTTCCGGGGCATCCCCAAGCTTAGGATATTGTTTGTCCTTGAATATTACCTTGGGTGCCTTGGGAATCCCCAAGCTTAGGTGTAACGCCCCGTGACCGATGTGCCAGTTGTCATCTAGTTATTCGTTGTTGTTGCCTTGTCATTGCTTGCGTGTCATGCATTGCATATCATGTCATCATGTGCATTTCATTTGCATACATGTTCGTCTCATGCATCCGAGCATTTTTCCCATTGTCCGTTTTGCATTCCGGCGCTCCGTTCTCCTCCGGTGGTAATTTCTACCTTCTTCTCGTGTGTGGGGATTAAACATTTCTGGATTGGACCGAGACTTGCCAAGCGGCCTTGGGTTACTACCGGTAGACCGCCTGTCAAGTTTCGTGCCATTTGGACTTCGTTTGATACTCCAACGGTTAACCGAGGGACCGAAAAGGCCTCGTGTGTGTTGCAGCCCAACACGCCTTCAATTTGGCCCAAAACCCACCTAAACCTCTTCCATCATCTCGGTCGTTCGATCACGATCGCGTGGCCGAAAACCGCACCTCATTTGGAGCTCCCTAGCTCCCTCTACATCTATAAATAGACCTCCTCCCAAAATTTTCGGATCTCTCCATCCCTAACCCTAGAAAACCCGCTCTTCCGCCGGCCGGACATGTCCGTTTCCGGTCGTACAACGTCCGCCGCCTCCCCCGCGCCAATCCGGAGCCTCCACGTGGCACCGCCGCCCGCTGCCGCCGCCGGCCCGGCGAGGCCCAGTCGGGCCCCCCCAAGCCCATCGCCTCGCGCCGCCCGCGACCGCGTGCCCTGACGGTCTTCCTCCTCGCGCCCCGGCCACCGTCCTCACTCCGCCGCCTCGTCGCCGGCGCGACCTCGCCGGTGCACCGCTGCCGCTCGCCACCCGGCCGCGTCTCGCCGGCCTCCGCCCCCGTGTCGCCCGCACCGGTCACCGCCGCCTCCGACCTCGCCCATCGCCTCCGGCGATTCCCGCCGCCCTGGCCGAGCTCCACCGCCACCTCGACGCCGCCCCGTCTCCCGTGCACCCTCCGGCGAACTCGCCGCCATCGGCCGCCGCCATGAGCCAGGTCCGGCCAGGTGGGATCAGATCCACCCGGCCTGCCAACCAAACAGCCCCCTCGATCCGGATCTCCTCGTCCCGGATATCCTCATCTGCCCTAACCCACATGTCTATTCCCAGGATCTTACCTGACTCTTCTTATTTCCCGGAGATATCCTCAAATTTCTTGTCAAAGTTTGACGTAAGAATGAATTATTATCAGTCAAATGTATTTCTCCAAGATCCTTCAAATTCTTTTCACCGTTGGCTCATCCTTTTCCATTCTTCATTCCGGAGTGCCTCAACAATTCTTGGTGTTGTTTCTCGTCGTCATTCTCGGATTTTGAAGTCTGAAGAAGAGTTTTCCCTTGAATCTTGTTTCGATCTATCAAAGATTCATGGTTCTAGTTCAAGGCCATCCTCTCATTATTATTTTCAATTGTAACAATTCTTTTCACCCACCCGGAGCATTTCATGAGTTGTTTCCATTTATTTCCTCCGAAGGCCATCTTTTCAAATATTATTCATTCTCAGCTTTCAGCTATCATTCTCCAAATCTTACCGGTGCATCATTCAAATATCCTCTAATCAACTCGCGATTTTTCGTTCACTTGCATCTAAATTCTCTCAAGTTTCTTCGTTCATTTCATAATTCTTCCCGGTGTTTCTTTACCTTTTACTTCATTCTTTTCCAATTCATACACTGGTTCGTTGAAGATTTCTCTTCCTTTGTTGTTATATCGATTCTTTCGTTCTTTCATCCTACCGGTGTTTCGTCGAAGAACTTCTCAAATTTATGCAATATCTATCTTAATCCTGTCTACGAGAATAAGTACTATGCCAAAGCCATTGATTGTCATCAATTTAATTGGTGAAGGAAAAGCATAACATAATTCTTATTTTTGTTTCATCCAAGTGATTAATTCCGTATTCCGGAGGCTCATCAAATTCTCGGTTTCATTTGCTTCATCTTTATTTTTCGGAGTTCCTAGTTTTTCCACATTATCTCGTCACGAAGCTCCTTCTAAATCATCGCAAGGATTCACCTTGTACTTTCAACTTCTCATTCCTTTTGTTTGATCATCCTTCTATTACCGGAGTTCCTCATGGTGGTTCGTCAAGGATTTCTTTTCATTCTTCAATTGCTCTTCAAGATATCTCTCGAAGCTATGATCAACCAAGATATACTTGAAGCATTCTTCATCTTGCAATCCGGAGTGCTATTCTTTCTACCATATTATTGGAGGTGGTATTATGTCATTCTTGATAATTTGGGTTCATGTCTCATGATTCACATGTTGTTAGGAATAAGGTATTTTAAATCCATCAATCTCTTCTTTGAAGTTATCTTGGGTTATATTTCACCTAAAGCTTTCCCTAAGGATTGTTGCTGTTAATGGTGATAATATATGATCCTGGTGCTTCATCTATCCCCCCGGTGAAATAACTTTCTCGTCTCCTTGTCCATATCAATGCAATTCTTTTTCACGTGAGCGGCAGGTTGTCATCTCATAATTTGAGATGTATCACATAAGACCATATCAAGCTTTTTCTTTACGTGTTGGTTTTCAAATAACTCTGTTCTAGCCTTTGTTGTAAGCGTGCTCCCTCAAGATCTTGTTTCTCATCGTTCATTCCATTCCATTCTCACTTCTGTTCCGGAGGCATTGTGATATTGCTCTATTCAAACCTTCTTCTGTTCTTGTCAGGTTCTTGTTCTTTTCATGCTTATCCATTTAACCGGAGGGTTGTACCCTTTTGCTCAAGTTCTTTTAATATTATCAAGTCTTGTTTAACTTCTTAACTCGAGTGGTTTCAATAGATATCTTGCTCTCCAACCTCAAGGTTTTTTGCAATGTACTTTGTTCCTCCTTTCTATCGGTGTGTTTTCAATTTTTTTCACCTCCGTTGTATTCTTTTCTCATATTTGCTTAACCTCTCAAGGTTCTCTGGTTTCTTTCGTTTGTCAAAGAAGCAACTTAGTTCTACATCTTCTCTTTCTCTTTCATTTTTCCCTCCGGTGCCATTCTAGATCTCGGGACAAGATCCTCTCGTAGTGGTGGAGTGTTGTAACGCCCCGTGACCGATGTGCCAGTTGTCGTCCAGTTATTCGGTGTTGTTGCCTTGTCATTGCTTGTGTGTCATGCATTGAATATCATGTCATCATGTGCATTTCATTTGCATACATGTTCGTCTCATGCATCCAAGCATTTTTCCCGTTGTCCGTTTTGCATTCCGGCGCTCCGTTCTCCTCCGGTGGTCATTTCTACCTTCTTCTTGTGTGTGGGGACTAAACATTTCTGGATTGGACCAAGACTTGCCAAGCGGCCTTGGGTTACTACCGGTAGACCGCCTGTCAAGTTTCGTGCCATTTGGACTTCGTTTGATACTCCAACGGTTAACCGAGGGACCGAAAAGGCCTCGTGTGTGTTGCAGCCCAACACCCCTTCAATTTGGCCCAAAACCCACCTAACCCTTCTCCATCATCTCGGTCGTTCGATCATGATCGCGTGGCCGAAAAGCGCACCTCATTTGGAGCTCCCTAGCTCCCTCTACCTCTATAAATAGACCTCCTCCCAAAATTTTCGGATCTCTCCATCCCTAACCCTAGAAAACCCGCTCTTCCGCCGGCAGGACATGTACGTTTCCGGTCGGACAACGTCCGCCGCCTCCCCCGCGCCAATCCGGAGCCTCCACGTGGCACCGCCGCCCGCCGCCGCCGCCGGCCCGGCGAGGCCCAGTTCGGGCCCCCCCGAGCCCATCGCCTCGCGCCGCCCGCGTTCGCGCGCCCTGGCGGTCTTCCTCCTCGCGCCCCGGCCGCCGTCCTCACTCCGCCGCCTCGTCCCGGCGCGACCTCGCCGGTGCACCGCCGCCGCTCGCCGCCCGGCCGCGCCTCGCCGGCCTCCGCCACCGTGTCGCCCGCACCGGTCACCGCCGCCTCCGGCGATTCCTGCCGCCCTGGCCGAGCTCCACCGCCACCTCGACGCCGCCCCATCTCCTGTGCACCCTCCGACGAACTCGCCGCCGTCGGCCACCGCCATGAGCCAGGTCCGGCCAGGTGGGATCAGATCCACCCGGCCCGCCAACCAAACAGCCCCCTCGATCCGGATCTCCTTGTCCCGGATATCCTCATCCGCCCTGTTGACTTTTCCGGAGGTATAATTCCACTAAGTCCCCGAAATTCCCAGATTCTTATGCCCATGTTCATCGTGCCGTAACTTTGCATCCGTGGATCCGTTTTGGGCATATAGCATATCAAAATGTTCGTCTCAGAGAGTACATAATTTCATCTCATTGCATCATTTTTATTTGAGCTCATCTTGATACCCGAAATGCTGTTGGAAGAATGCTATTTGAGATAATCGTCAAATCTGCTGCTCCAATTAGATATTTGTCATTTTTGCCATGATTAATGTGTGCATGATATGCCCCTGAGCTCTACATGTGTTTTGTTAGATGTTTTGCCATCTATCCAGAGGTGCAACCCATGTATTTTTGTGATGTGTGTGGTGACTAGCACAAGCTTGCAAAGTGGAGCATTCGTTAATGCTGATTTCAGGGACTTAGCATTTCCACTAAGTCCTTGATCTGTTTATCTCAATATACCAGATGTTCATGTTGTTTCCTAGTGATCCGTGCCTCTTTTGAGGATGATCAGTAAGGATGTTTTGTTAATCTTGTAGTGCTCTATCCATCCATGTCTTTGTTTGCAATTATGGAGCACCCTAGCTTGAGTCAATCGAGCTCTACTTTTGCTATTTCGTGAATCTGGGCAGATTGTCTACTTGTTAGCGATTTTGCCGAGGATGTTGTAGTTGATCCGTGCATGCTATGTTATTGTTCTTGCCATGTCTAGCTTGTATAATGTGTATTCTTGATGGGTGTATGCTTAGATTGTCATGACATGCTCTGTAGTGAGTGCATCGAGCTCGTAAACATGCCTACTTGATATCTGTTTTGCATGCTCCAGTTTTTCACAGTCTGTGAATCTGATTATGTTTTTGCCATGTTCACATGCTTGCAATTGTATTTTCTGTTCCCTTTTGGCTCAAGGTCACTAAGGGACTTTTGTTAAGCTCTTTGAGTAGCTCCATGAAATTCTTTACTTTGCCATGTTCAGGCCCTGTATCTTATAGTTTTCATGCTCCAAAGTGTGCTACCTGATCTGAGATTCCAGACAAGTGTTAATTTCACTAAGTCTGAAATCTGTTTACCAAATGCATTTTTGCCATGCTTGTTTGAACCTGTTAATGGATGAATTGGCCGTACCTCAGTGTTCATATTTTGTTAATAATCATGAATGGATCCCTGCCATGTATTTTTTTGCCATGCTTGAGTGCTTTAGCATGTTCATCTTGTTGCATTTAGATGGCTACTTGCTGTAAATTGCAGACCGGTGCCATATTTGAATTGCTTGCCATTTCCAAACCGTAACTCCGATTCCAGTGATCTTTATATCGTTTTCAAGCGATTTCACCTCACCTTTCTAGTGGCACACTTGGATTTCCAAGTTGAGGCCAGGTTCAATCATTCCTTGTCAAATCATGCATATGCATCGCATACCGCATCCCGCATATCATATCATGTTCATGTGTTGGTTGTTTACTATGTTGTGTGCTTCTTTCTGGTGTTTGCTTCTTCAGGTTGGTTTCGGTAACGTCATGTTGTGAGGATTCGTTCGACTACGTCCGTCTGTCTTCTTCATGAACTCGTTCTTCTTCCTTGCGGGATCTCAGGCAAGATGACCATACCCTTGAAATCACTTCTATCTTTGCTTGCTTAGTTGCTCGCTCTTTTGCTATGCCTATGCTGCGATACCTACCACTTGCTTATCATGCCTTCCATATTGTTGAACCAAGCCTCTAACCCACCTTGTCCTAGCAAACCATGCTTGGCTATGTTACCGCTTTGCTCAGCCCCTCTTGTAGCGTTGTTAGTTGTAGGTGAAGATTGAAGTTTGTTCCTTGTTGGAACATGGAGATGTTGTTCCTTGTTGGAACATGTTTACTTGTTGGGATATCACAATATCTCTTATTTAATTAATGCATCTATATACTTGGTAAAGGGTGGAAGGCTCGGCCTTATGCCTGGTGTTTTGTTCCACTCTTGCCGCCCTAGTTTCCGTCATATCGGTGTTATGTTCCCGGATTTTGCGTTCCTTACGCGGTTGGGTAATAATGGGAACCCCTTGACAGTTCTCCTTGAATAAAACTCCTCCAGCAATGCCCAACCTTGGTTTTACCATTTGCACTAACAACCTACCACCTTCCCTTGGGTTCTGCAGACTCAAGGGTCATCTTTATTTTAACCCCCCCGGGCCAGTGCTCCTCTGAGTGTTGGTCCGAACTAGAGTCCTGTGCAGCGCCCCCTCGGGGAAACTCGAGGTTTGGTTTTAGTTGTATGGAGAGCTCATCTGAGTGTGCCCTGAGAACAAGATATGTGCAGCTCCTATCGGGATTTGTCGGCACATTCGGGTGGTGTTGCCGGATTTGTTTTAACTTGTCGAAGTGTCTTGAAGAACCGGGATACCGAGTCTGATCGGAACGTCTCGGGAGGTCTATTCCTTCATTGACCATGAGAGCTTGTCATGGGCTAAGTTGGGACACCCCTACAGGGATTTGAATTTTCGAAAGCCGTGCCCGCAGTTATGGGCAGATGGGAATTTGTTAATGTCCGGTTGTAGAAAACCTAAAGTTGACCTTAATTAAAATGCATCAACCGCGTGTGTAATCGTGATGGTCTCTTTCTGGCGGAGTCCGGGAAGTGAACACGGTGTTGGAGTTATGCTTGACGTAGGTTGTTTTAGGATCACTTCTTGATCATACTTTTATCGACCGTGCTTTGCCTTCTCTTCTCGCTCTCATTTGCGTATGTTAGCCACCATATATGCTAGTCGCTTGCTGCAGCTCTATCTCATACCTTTTACCTTACCCATAAGCTTAAATAGTTTTGATCGCGAGGGTGTGAGATTGCTGAGTCCCCGTGACTCACAGATACTTCCAAAACCAGCTTGAAGGTGCCGAGATTACCGTGCGGATGACGCAACCAAGCTCAGGAGGAGCTCGATAAAGATCTTGTCCTTTGTGTTGTTTCGTTCTAGTTGATTAGTAGTGGAGCCCAGTTGGGGTCGATCGGGGACCTTGTCGCATTTGGGGTTCTTCTTTTATTTTGGTTCCGTAGTCGGACCTTGATTGTATTTGGATGTTGTAATGCTTTATTCATGTAATTGTGTGAAGTGGCGATTGTAATCCAACTATGTATCTTTTTCCCCTATTGTATTACATGGGTTGTGTGAAGATTACCTCACTTGCGACATTGCTTTCAATGCGGTTATGCCTCTAAGTCGTGCTTCGACACGTGGGAGATATAGCCGCATCGAGGGCATTACATTAGGATCTTGCCACTCCTTATTCCATAGTCCATCAAATCTTTACCCAAAACTTGAAAACTTCACAACACAAAACTTAACAGAAAACTCGTAAGCTCCGTTAGTATAAGAAAAAATCACCACTTAGTTACTCTATAATGAACAAATTATAAATTCATATTGGTGTAATATATACTGTATTCCAACTTCTCTATGGTTCATACCCTCCGATACTACTCATAGATTCATCAAAATAAGCAAACAACACATAGAAAACAGAATCTGTCAAAAACAGAACAGTCTGTAGTAATTTGGACCAAACGTATACTTCTGTAACTCATAAAATTCTCAAATAAATTTCTGGACCTGAGGAATTTATCTATTAATCATCTTCAAAAATAATTAACTAAATAGCACTCTCCAATAAAAAAATTGCAGCAATTCTCGTGAGCGCTAAAGTTTCTGTTTTTTACAGCATGATCACAAAGACTTTCCCCAAGTCTTCCCAAAGGTTCTACTTGGCACAAACACTAATTAAAAGAATAAAACCACATCTAAACAGAGGCTAGATGAATTATTTATTACTAAACAGGAGCAAAAATCAAGAACAAAAATGAAGTTGGGTTGCCTCCCAACAAGCGCTATCGTTTAACGCCCCTAGCTAGGCATGATGATTTCAATGATGCTCACATAAAAGATAAGGATTGAAACATAAAGAGAGCATCATGAAGAATATGACTAACACATTTAAGTCTAACCCACTTCCTGTGCATAGGGATTATATGAGCAAACAACTTATGGGAACAATAATCAACTAGCATAGGAAGGCAAAACAAGCATAACTCAAAATTTAAAGCACATAGAGAGGAAACTTGAATATTATTGCAATCCTACAAGCATATATTTCCCTCATAATAATTTTCAGTAGGCATCATGAATAGAATTCAACAATAATAACCAGCATCCTAAAGCATTCTTTTCAATGATCTAACAAGCCATAGAATTTTATTACTCTCCACATAAGCAAAATTTCTTCTCATTTGGATAGTGGGAGTATCATAGAGACTTGGATACTATAAATTGTTTCCACATTAAAAGAGTAATGTTCATAAAAGGGGTAACCATAATCATGACAAGTTTTATAAATATAATCACTACTTTTTATAGCATATGTATCATCACAATAATTATCATAAGGAGGAGGCATGCTATCATCATTATAAAATTTGCATATCAAAACTTGGGAGACTAAAAATATCATCTTCATTAAACGTAGCATCCCCAAGCTTGGGACAAACATTAATTGCAGCAAATATATTCTCAAAAACATCATCTTCATCAAACATAGCATCCCCAAGCTTGGGCCTTTTCATATCATAAGCATAATCACTCTCATCATTAATAGTATGGATAGCACCAATAGTATAGCAATTATCATATTCTTCCAAGCAAGTGCCAAAAAGATTTTCAAGATCATAAGAAGTATCATTATCTTCCACAATTATATTTTCATGAGGCACAATAGTAATAGGAGCAGCATTATTTGAGAGAGATATCTTTTTACCTCTCTTCCTTTTTCTTTTCTTCCTTCTTCACCACATCGTGTGTGGGTTCAATCCTCTTTTTGGAGCTCCTTATTAATGAGATTTGTTGAATAGGAGGCTCCTCCTCGTTACCTGATTCATCATAAGAAATAATAGGAGAATATTGGGAAGTCTCTTCCCTTTCATTAGTGTTCTCTTCATCTTCTATTTGCTTTCTTTTCTTTATGTAATTGGCAATATAAGGATTTTCAATGCAATTCACCACACAATACATATAAATTTCCTCTAGATCAAAACCAAGAAGTTTATAACAGGCAAATTCTAGAAGATGCCCAGTTATATGTTTCATTTCTTCGCAACCCATAAGCAAGATAAGTTCATTATAATGTGCAAGGGAAATCAACTCACCACAATTTTTGGACACGATTAGATCATGAAACAATTTGCATCGGATAGCTAAATGACCAATTTCATTGCAAAGTCCACAAGTATGGCAAAGAAAATTTAAATTTTCAGCACAATCATCTAGCCTTTCTTGCAACAATTTAGTTTCTAAGTGTTTAAGCCTCTTGCAATATCTATCTTCTCTATTTGGTGTGTACTTGCAAACCCAATGCACTCCACAAAAATTGACATGTTTATAGGAGACATTTTCATCATAACTAGTGCAATCATCATTAGTACCATGGATATTCAAGGAGTTCATACTAACAACATTGCAATCATGCTCATCATTCAAATATTTAGTGCCAAACATTTTAATGCATTCTTCTTCTAACACTTTGGCAAAATTTTCCTTTCCATCATACTCACGAATATTAAAAAGATGAAGTATATGAGACAAACTCAATTCCATTTTTTATAGTTTTCCTTTATAAACTAAACTAGTGATAAAACAAGAAACTAAAAGACTCAATTGCAAGATCTAAAGATATCCCTTCAAGAACTCACCTCCCCGGCAACGGCGCCAGAAAAGAGCTTGATGTCTACTACACAACCTTCTTCTTGTAGACGTTGTTGGGCCTCCAAGTGCAGAGGTTTGTAGGACAGTAGCAAATTTCCCTCAAGTGGATGACCTAAGGTTTATCAATCCGTAGGAGGTGTAGGATGAAGATGGTCTCTCTCAAGCAACCCCGCAACCAAATAACAAAGAGTCTCTTGTGTCCCCAACACACCCAATACAATGGTAAATTGTATAGGTGCACTAGTTCGGCGAGGAGATGGTGATACAAGTGGTATATGGATGGTAGATAAAGGTTTTTGTAATCTGAAAATATAAAAACAGCAAGGTAACTAATGATAAAAGTGAGTGTAAACGGTATTGCAATGGTAGGAAACAAGGCTTAGGGTTCATACTTTCACTAGTGCAAGTCCTCTCAACAATAATAACATAACTGGATCACATAACTATCCCTCAACATGCAACAAAGAGTCACTCCAAAGTCACTAATAGCGGAGAACAAATGAAGAGATTATGGTAGGGTACGAAACCACCTCAAAGTTATTCTTTCCAATCAATCCGTTGGGCTATTCCTATAAGTGTCACAAACAGCCCTAGAGTTCATACTAGAATAACACCTTAAGACACAAATCAACCAAAACCCTAATGTCACCTAGATACTCCAATGTCACCTCAAGTATCCGTGGGTATGATTATATGATATGCATCACACAATCTCAGATTCATCTATTCAACCAACACATAGAACCTCAAAGAGTGCCCCAAAGTTCCTACCGGAGAATCACGACGAAAATGTGTGCCAAACCCTATGCATATGTTCATGGGCGGAACCCGCAAGTTGATCACCAAAACATACATCAAGTGAATCACGTGGTATCCCATTGTCACCACAGATACGCATGGCAAGACATACATCAAGTGTTCTCAAATCTTTAAAGACTCAATCCGATAAGATAACTTCAAAGGGAAAACTCAATCCATTACAAGAGAGTAGAGGGGGGAGAAAACATCATAAGATCCAACTATAATAGCAAAGCTCGCGATACATCAAGATCGTACCACCTCAAGAACACGAGAGAGAGAGAGATCAAACACATAGCTACTGGTACATACCCTCAGCCCCGAGGGAGAACTACCCCCTCCTCGTCATGGAGAGCACCGGGATGATGAAGATGGCCACCGATGAGGGATTGCCCCCTCCGGCAGGGTGCCGAAACGTGTCTAGATTGGTTTTCGGTGGCTATGGAGGCTTCTGACGGCGGAACTCCCGATCTATTCTGCTCCCCAATTGTTTTAGGGTATATGGAGATATATAGGAGGAAGAAGTGCGTCAGGGGGTCCACAAGGGGCCCACGAGGGTGGAGGGCGTGCCCAGGGGGTGGGCGGGCCCCCTGCCTCGTGGCTTCCTCGCTGATCCCCTGACGTGCATTCCAAGTCTTCTGGGCTTCTTCTGATCCAAAAATAAGTTCCGTGAAGTTTCAGGTCAATTGGACTCCGTTTGATTTTCCTTTTCTGCGATATTCTAAAACAAGGAAAAAACAGAAACTGGCACTGGGCTCTGGTTAATAGGTTAGTCGCAAAAATCATATAAAATAGCATATAAATGCATATAAAACATCCAAGGTTGATAATATAATAGCATGGAACAATCAAGAATTATAGATACGTTGGAGACGTATCACCCCTCGCCGATGTGACCACCACACTACCCATGCCTTGCCACCGTGTCAAATCACTCCGGCATGACGCCTCGCTTCTCCAAGACGAAGGACAGCACCCTGGACGGCCTACAGCGACGCCCCCGAGTCCGTGTTCCACACCGACATCTGAACATCCCCGCCGCTCGACTCGTCGCGTCCGGAGCATCCCCGAGCCAGCATACCTACCCAACGGACTCGCGGTGAGCCCCTGAGCATCTCCCCTCTCCCCTTTTGCTCGCTCCCGTGCTGTAGCGTTGTTCCCCGCCGTGACCAAAGCCGCCGTCCGCCATGGCCGTTGTTCCTGCAGCGACTGTGCTTCTCCGCTCGGGCCCACGCACCCCGCATGCTCCTGGAGCAACCATGAGTCCAATGCCACCCCAAGACGGCTTCCTTGCAAGCTGCGGCCCCACAGCCGCACACCTCTGAGCTCCGACCGCCGCGTGGCTCATCCCCGCCGCCATTACAGGCCACACCAGCGCACACTGCGGCCACCACTAGATGTGCTGCACCGCGGGCTTTTGAACGCGCCTAGCTGCGCGTCCAGCCGATGCCGGAGTTGGCCGGACGGGCATCGTCGTCACGCCGGTTTAGCGCCGGTGATAGCCGCTGACGTGGCATTTTAGTTAGCGCTAATGGCCGGGTGAATTAACCTCTGCCCCGATGACATGTGGGTCCCCCGTGATTAACTATCCCTGGTTTTGTTTCTGTCTAGTTTAACTAATCATAGTGGCCCCACGCGTCAGATTTGACCCTACTGACGCAGCCATTGACCAGGCCCACCTGTCAGCGGCACTAACCAGCCCTGTGTCACTGACGTGTGGACCCCACACGTCAGGTTTAACCAGGACTAGCCCCATTGACCTGCTGACGTCATGACGATGTCATGCTGATGTAGTAAATAATTTTTATATTTAAAGTAATTCAGAAATTCTAGAAAATAGTTAAAACTTCTAAAACTCATAGAAATTCAACCGTAACTCCAAATGAAATAAGTTATATATGAAAAATTATCAGAAAAAATATGAGGAATCTGGTTATGGCATTTTCATGCATGTTAGAATAACTTATGGCTACTGTATAGGACAAATAAAATAAATGGCATTTAAATAACCTCATGTGGAGTTTGAATTTGAACCTTTGGTTCAAACCAACTTCATTTAATTGTGTTGCTAGTTGCATTAGCTCAAACAACAGCATATTGCCATGTCATGATCATGCATCATATTGCGCATTGCATTGATTGTGTTCCTTCTCTGTTGCCGGTATTTGTCCCCTCTTAGTAGACGTGGTTCCGACGATGAGTTCGATGACACCGATGAAAAACTATACTATGTTCAGAAGTGCCAGGCAAGCAAAAAACCCCTTGTTCATTCCGATACAATCCCACTCTCTCTCGCTCCTGCTCTCTTTTACTGCATTAGGACAACAACGATTCAACTGTTACATGCTGCGGTAGTTGAACCCCTTTCATCTGCATGACCTGTCATTGCCACAGTAAATAGATGAAACCCACTAGTATGAGTAGGAGTTTTTTGAGCCCTGATGTGCCTACTCATTCATGCTTGTTTGTCATGCCTTCTACTGCTTAGAGTTGAGTCAGGTCTGATTCATCGGGAATGAATTGGAATGGTGATGAACATGTCCTACTGTGTGTGAGCTAAGTGTGTGAACACGATTTGGTAAAGGTAGCGGTGAGAGGCCATGTAGGAGTACATGGTGGGTTGTCTCACTGAAACTGCCCTTAGGAACTGAGTTATGTGTTTGTGATCCGTGAATAGCTACTACCACACATTGGGCTTCGGGCACTCCAAGCTCTCTCGACTTATTAATCAACCCGATCTCTGTCCAGGAGTTGCAACTAGTTTCTGGTGTTTGTAGGACATGTGTTGGGGGCCGTGCGTAGCACTGACCCTAGGGGTGGGCTATGATGCGGTAGAGACATGAGGCACGGTGTACCGGGATGCCCGTTTGGTGCCTCGGGAACCCTGCTCTCATCCTTTGGGGCCGTGAGCGAAACCTCGGCCGGATCTCCTTGCGGATGGAACCCGAATAGGCGATAAACCTGGACTAGAGACTTGTGTGGTTAGTCAGGTCACGGCCGACTCCCTAGCCAGGCTTCCGCTTGAAGGTTTTCGAGATACACGCTGTGTACATGGTGGTAAGTGGCGAGAGCGTGTGTGAAGAAGTACACCCCTGCGGGGTTATAAATGATCTATTCGAATAGCCGCGTCCGCGGTAAAGGACTTCTGGGTTGCCTATACAGTTCATAGACAAGTGAAAGTGGATACTCTAAAATGCGTAAGATAAGCGTGAGTGCTATGGATGGCGTTCTCGTAGGGAGACGGGAGCGGATCCATAGTGGTGTATTGATATGGTGAATATGTGGACTCTTGTGCGCCACCTCAAAAGAGTTACTTGCAATCGTAGTTTAGGATAGCCACCGAGTCAAAGCTGGCTTGCTGCAGTTAAACTCCACCACCCCCTTTGTTGATACCGATGCATATGTAGCTAGTTCTGATGTAAGTCTTGCTGGGTACATTTGTACTCACGTTTGCTTAATTTATGTATTTGCAGAGAGACTTCAGTCTCATAGTAGTTTCGCGTGGACCTCGACGTTTAGCTTGTTACCTCAGCTACGATCTTGTGCCCTTGGCAAGGTCTTGTAGATAGTCAGGCTTCTCAGCCTTTTTCATTTGTAGTTGTGTGTACTCAGACAAGTTAAGCTTCCGCATGTGCTTTTTTCTTATTTCACTTGAATGCTGGGTCTTTAGACCCATGTTTGTAATTGGCTCCTGAGAGCCTAATGAATAAATACTTGAGTCATAGAGTTATGTTGTGATGCCATGTTGTATTTGCACATATCAAGCATATTGTGTGTATGTTATTGAAATTCTTGGTATGTGTGGGATCCAACAACCTAGTTGTTTATTCTTGGTAGCCTCTCTTACCGGGAAATGTCTCCTAGTGCTTCCACTGAGCCATGGTAGCTAGCTACTGCTCCGGAACACTTAGGCTGGCCGGCATGTATCCTTCTTTGCTCCTGTGTCTGTCCCTTTGGGGAAATGTCACACGGTGTGTACCGGAGTCCTATTAGCCTACTACAGCCCGGATTCTCCGAAGTCCTGTTAGCCCAGCTGCTACAGCCCAGATTCACTCGCTAATGACCGACACGTTCGTTGTTGGGTCAGGTATGCCTGTCCCTATAAGTTAGTGCCACTTTGGGTTTAAAACTAGTCATGTCGGCCCGGGTTCTTTGTCATATGGATGCCAGCGACACTATCATATACATGAGACAAAAGGCGCAAACGGTCCCGGGCCAGGTAAGGTGGCACCCATGGGAATACCGCGCGTGAGGCTGCAAAGTGATATGATGTGTTACATGCTAGATTGGTGTGACTTAGGATCGGGGTCCTGACAGCTTTGGTATCAGAGCCTGACTGCCTATAGGATTACCAAGCCAAACAGGTCGAAGTCGTGTCTAGAAATGCTTTAGTTATATAAGGGAATTGATTGTGGATGGGAACGTAAGGCTCTTTTTACTCCTTTACCTTATGCCTTCTGATTTGAGTCACCTTATCTTTCCTACGGGGTTAAGGAAACTAGGATTTCTATTCTTTCTATCAGGTTCACGTGTTACTAATCCATAGAATCTTATAGGATTGTTGGTTCCAGGCCTCTGTTCAGTTTCTACTACTTTTAGTTTGTTGTTAATTGAACCAGAACCTTGATATGATGTTGTTAAGTGACTATGCAAATCCTTGTGAATGTCTAAAATCTTTTTCTGAGCATTTATAGCTGTTATGCTGTCTGAGTCATCCCAGGTTTCTAAACAGTCTGATGCATTTGCAAATTCCTTCTTTCCATTCCCGATGTTCCTTTGGGCCAGAATAACCAGACTAACTAGTGGGTTGAGGTACTCTGTTTCCTTCACATATATGTTGAAGCCATTATTATGACCCTAGGTGTCTTAGAGAACCACTCAGCAATCTAGGAATGCTTATATTCCGAGTGTGATGATTCTTGGCCATTATTCTTGAAAGCATCCCGTGATGCCATCTAGTTAGTAGGCATTCTATTTCTGGGTTCTTGAGCCCAAGATTCACTCTACTTACCATGTGTTGATAGTATTGCTCGTACCTTTAGGATATTAGTAACCTTTGCGATAGTCCTCGAGATCCGTGGTATTTTACTCTTCCAAATACCATGAACTACTTATGGCAGGAGTTCCTCGTTAAACCGAAAGATCACAACCAGAGTGCTCTTGATGAGTTCTCGATTCTATGTTGTGACTCTGCCAGTTCTACCTTTCGCATGGGTTATCCGGAAGAAATATGTTGAACTCGTTCGACATGCTAATCTATGCACCCACAACTCAGAAAATCATGTTCCTTTGAGTTGTCCCTCTTTAGTTGTTTTCTGACCTTCGTCTATCAATTGATAGTCAAGAGTATGCGTGCATTCATTCATTGATGCCTATTATTCTTGTGGTCCGTCAAAGCCATTCTATTCCGGAATGACTAGGAGAAACAAACTCCATACCTCATCCATCTCTGGGATTGGGTCGAAGTAGTTGTATTCCATAGATCAAATGCCAATCCAGCTTTTGTTCTATTCTACCTTGGAGTATTACCCTCTTATGTCAGGAATGTCATGAGAATTGCACCACCTCTTATGAATTCTGATTTAGTGATACTTCTTGCCATCATTATTCATTCCTTGGTTACGTGTTGGTTGTAACCGGAATGCTGACAAGTGAACTGTGATGTGTGAAATCAATACTCCTAGCAACCTTGTTGCTTGGTGGTTAATGGACAATACTCTCATTCTTAGCATGCTAGTTATTGAATCATCATTCTAAGATTTATAGTGTGACCTAGTCCATTTTCCCTGGTGCACTCCTCGATCAATGAGATAGGATTGTGTCAATCCATCACTCTCTTGATCACATTGTCTTGCCCTGAAAAGCAAGATTGTTCTCGAGCTTAGTAACATATCGGTGGTTCGTGATTTTCTGAATATCTTCTCGGAAGTGTTACCAGGTTGTCACCTGACCGCTATGTTGAGTTCGTGATCAAGTTGGTTTCTTGTAAACCACCTTCTCCAAGAATCTGTGTTGGATACCCCTGAGCTAGTTGGTTAAGCTAAACAACAACTTGGAGAGTTGGAAGATAAAAGCTTGCCTAGCTTAGTTCATTTCAAGGGTATATTTGTGTGTGATGAGAAGATGATATCTTCATCAATTGGTCCTCGTGATCAATTGTTGGATATACTATCTTGTCATACTTTGATTTGAGTGTGGGTATCATCAAATCAAATCAGAACCAATGATGTTCGTAATGTTGTCTTACTCGTGGTTGTTTCCTCGAGCATACACCATTATATCTTTTGGGTCTAACCAATGCTATCACCGTGTTCACTTAATTGTGGAATTCCATTCTATTGGAACCTAGATGAATTGTTGTTGAGCCCATCGACAACATCTATCTTCTCCATGATTTTGTTGAACATTAAGCTAGTGTTGGAAACTTATGTAAGCATTTTCTTCGTGTCCTGTTCATGAAGTATATGTTTGGTGTAAGAAGTGACATCCTCTAATTCATGTGCATCTGATGCAAGTTGCCGCCGTGAATTCGAGAAAGTTAGTTTTGTTTCCTCTGGAATCTTCCTAAGTCAGTTATGCATGTGTGAATGTATTCTATGGTTTGGTAGATTAATTACCTCCACTCCATATGTATTTCCCTAGCACACCAAGCCACTGATTGATTTGTTCAAGGAAAAGTTTGTTGTGCTAATATCTAGTTCATGCACAAGATTCGATATCCTCGATTGATGGTTCCCAACCAGAACTCGGTAGTGTTTTATTGTAAGACTACTATGTGGTCATGCTTGTCTGGGACACGTGTTCACATGTGTGTAGCAGAACCAGCTCATGTTTTGGAGCTTGCTATCGTAGTTCATTCCCCGAGAATCTCGCAACGTCATCTCATCGATTTGTGTTGCAAACTTTCATTTTCTTTCTAGACTTGATGAGTCTGGAATATCCTGACAAACCAGATCTGAATCTCAGGCAGATATGATGGTTGGACCTTCCCAAGGAATTATAATGTTGGTCTTCTCACCGGTAAGGTGGATGTCGTGGCCAACACACCCAGCCGGAAGACCTATTATTGTAGTATCTTGATTGAGGAAGTTGGCCACCTTCCCCATAAGGATTTCATAGGATTTACTCCAGTAGTTGTTCCTTATGGATTTTGTGCTCTGAAGTCCGACTATTTGATGACCATGTTAATGCTTTTAAGCATGATCGTGATATCTAGTACATCAAGGAGAACATTAGAAGCGGAGTGCTAAATGTCTCTTGGTCGATCATCCAGGTTTTGTTCCTTGGCATTGCTAAGGTGAAATCTGAGAAAGTGTTGTCTTCCTTTACATCTGCATCCTCCATCTCTATTCATCATGGTAGTACGAGGTGTCACCAAGATCTTGCACAGATGTTGGTAAAACCTGATGATATGGAAATGCTCAAGTTCTTGAGAGCACGCTCAGACTAGGTTATATCCTCAGTATCAATTGGATGTGCCTTCCGTTGCCGAGTTGTTCTATAACCGTAGTTTCCTTTCAAACTGAGTATGCCATTTCTTTCAAACTCCTTCAAATGATCGATTGTGATTTGCCTTAGGCTGGTTAAAGAGTTTCAATGATCTTGCATCAAAAGTAATTCTTTTGCCACTTAAGAGAATAATTCTACGAGTCACCTTCCTAAGGTTCCCGTTATGGAATCATGGCATAATCTCCTTGCTACTTTGAAACCATGCACCATCCTACTCCAGCGTTGGAATTGTTGCCTAACAAATTGAACCTCCGTCATCTGTTTCTTCCATCCCTCTCGATGTGTGTTTTGTGTCTCAGCTCAAGAAATGTTTCGGCGTCTCATTCCGTGAGTTGATCTAGAGTTGCTCGATCTTCATGAAGATCAATTCTTGTAGAGTTTTCCTTTCTTTGTCGTTGTCGTGTTGGATGAAGATCTTGAAAGCAAGTATGTCAAGATCAACATGATGCAAGCAATCAACGTTCTTGTGAAGTGCAATCTGGATCGTGATGTTTGTGTTAGCTTTGTGTCCCCTCTGTCTTCTTACCCTATGTCTTGAATCTCGGGATGAGATTCTTGTTTAGTGGGGGCGAGTTGTCACAGCCCTAGATTTCTGCTTGTAATTAGTGGCATTGCAACCATGCATCATTTTCAGTTTCATTTAATCTTGAAATGGGGACGTTCAAACCCTAGCATCACTTGAATCAAACTAGGATCAACTAAAATTTGCATTCAATGAAACCAAAATGATCTTTATTTATATTTGGTATTTTTGGCAAGGGCTTTGATCCAAACCAAAAATAATGAACATTTTTAAGGAATTATTTTGGGCATTGAATTTAAATCGCTATTGTATTTGGATTTGATTTTATATTCTAAATATATGGAATATAATTTCAGATAACTCTGAAATAATTGATGTGCATTTGGATAAACCCATTGTGTAATATAAAAATATTCAGAGGAATGTTGTCACTGTTTTTACATTTGTTGGAATTTAAAAATAGTGGCAAAATGAATAAATAAAGGAACACAGAACAAAAATTAAAACAGAGACACAGAGAGAAACAAACCCACCTAGGCCTTTTACCTTGACAGCCGGACGGCCCAGCCCACCTCCTCGCGCGTCGTCTTCCCCGCGCCTACTGGCACTGTGCATGGCGCGCGCACAGCCGAGCCGCGGCCACCTCCTTCTAGCCACGCAGATGCTCCCCCTTCATTCTGCTGCACTGCCCAGGACCGCCTCGACCGTTTGCACCTCTCTCCTTCCTCTCTAGAGCCCGTCACCCTTCTCTGCTCTCTCCCCGCAGCATGCCCGAGCACCTCGCGTGCGCCACCCCTCACTGATGTGACCACCACACTACCCACGCCCTGCCGCCGTGTCAAATCACTCCGCCACGACGCCTCGCTTCTCCAAGATGAAGAACACCACCCTAGACGGCCTACAACGACGCCCCCGAGTTCGTCTTCCTCACCGGCATCTAAACATCCCCGCCGCTCGATTCGTCGCGTCTGGAGCGTCCCCGAGCCAGCCTACCTACCCAACGGACTCATAGTGAGCCCCTGAGTGTCTCCCCTCTCCCCTTTTGCTCGCTCCCGTGCCGTAGTGCTGTTCCCCGCCATGACCGAAGCCGCCGTCCGCCATGGCCATTGTTCCTGCAGCGACCGTGCTTCTCTGCTCGGACCTGCGCACCCCGCATGCTCCTGGAGCAACCAGGAGGCCAATGCCACCCCTAGTCGGCTTCCTTGCAAGCTGCGGCCCCGCAGTCGCACACCTCCGAGCTCCGGCCACAGCCTGGCTCGTCGCCGCCGCCATTACAGGCCGCACCAGCGCACACTGTGGCCACCACTAGATGCACTGCATCACGGGCTTTTGAACGCGCCTAGACGCGTGTCCAGCCGATACCGAAGTTGGCTAGACGGGCATCACCATCGCGCCGGTTTAGCGCTGGTGATAGCCGCTGACGTGGCATTTTAGTTAGCGCAAATGACCGGCTTAATTAACCTCTGCCCGATGACATGTGGGTCCCCCGTGATTAATTATCCCCGGTTTTGTTTTTGTCTAGTTTAACTAATCACAGTGGCCCCACGCGTCAAATTTGACCCTGCTGACGCGGCCGTTAACCAGGCCCACCTGTCAGCGGCACTAACCAGCCCTGTGTCACTGACGTGTGGACCCCACACGTCAGGTTTGACCAGGACTAGCCCCGTTGACCTGCTGACGTCATGACGATGTCATGCTGACGTAGTAAATAATTTCTGTATTTAAAATAATTTATAAATTCCAGAAAATAGTTAAAACTTCTAAAACTCATAGAAATTCAACCGTAACTCCAAATGAAATAAGTGATATATGAAAAATGATCAGAAAAATATGAGGAATCTGGTTATGGAATTTTCATGCATGTTAGAATAACTTATGGCTACTGTATAAGACAAATCAAATAAATGGCATTTAAATAACCACATGTGGAGTTTGAATTTGAACCTTTGGTTCAAACCAACTTCATTTAATTGTGTTGCTAGTTGCATTAGCTAAAACAACAACATATTGCCACACCATGATCATGCATCATATTGCGCATTGCATTGATTGTGTTCCTTCTCTATTGCCGGTATTTGTCCCCTCTCAGTAGACGTGGTTCCGACGATGAGTTCGATGACACCGATGAAGAACTATAGTATCTTCAGAAGTGCCAGGCAAACAAAACCCCCTTGTTCATTCCAATACAATCCCACTCTCTCTCTCTCTCGCTACTACTCTCTTTTACTGCATTAGGAAAACAACGATTCAACTGTAACATGCTGCGGTACTTGAACCCCTTTCCTATGCATGACCTGTCATTGCCATAGTAAATAGATGAAACCCACTAGTATGAGTAGGTGTTGTTTGAGCCCTGATGTGCCTACTCATTCATGCTTGTTTGTCATGCCTGCTACTGCTTAGAGTTGAGTCAGGTCTGATTCATCGGGAATGAATTGGAATGGTGATGAACATGTCCTACTGTGTGTGAGCTAAGTGTGTGAACACGATTTGGTAAAGGTAGCGGTGAGAGGCCATGTAGGAGTACATGGTGGGTTGTCTCATTGAAACCGTCCTCAGGAACTGAGTTATGTGTTTGTGATCCATGAACAGCTACTACCACAAATTGGGCTCCGGGCACTCCAAGCTCTCTCGACTTATTAATCAACCTGATCTCTGTCCAGGAGTTGCAACTAGTTTCTGGTGTTTGTAGGATATGGGTTGGGGGCCGTGCGTAGCGCTGACCCTAGGGGTGGGCTATGATGCGGTAGAGACACGAGCCACGATGTACCGGGACGCCCATATGGTGCCTCGGGAACCCTGCTCTTATCGTTTGGGGCCGTGAGCGAAACCCCAGCCGGATCTCCTTGCGGATGGAACTCGAATAGGCGATAAACCTGGACTAGAGACTTGTGTGGTTAGTCAGGTCATGGTCGACTCCCTCGCCAGGCTTCCGTTTGAATGTTGCCGAGATACATGCCGTGTACATGGTGGTAAGTGGCGAGTAAGAAGTACACCCCTGTAGGGTTATAAATGATCTATTCGAATAGTCGCGTCTGCGGTAAAGGACTTCTGGGTTGCCTATACAGTTCATAGACAAGTGAAAGTGGATACTCTAAAATGCGCAAGATAAGCGTGAGTGCTATGGATGACGTTCTCGTAGGGAGACGGGAGCGGATCCATAGTGGTGTATTGATATGGTGAATATGTGGACTCGTGTGCGCCACCTCAAAAGAGTTACTTGCAGTCATAGTTTAGGATAGCCAACGAGTCAAAGCTGGCTTGCTGCAGTTAAACTCCACCACCCCCTTTATTGATACCGATGCATATGTAGCTAGTTCTGATGTAAGTCGTGCTGGGTACATTTGTACTCACGTTTGCTTAATTTATGTATTTGGAGAGATACTTCAGTCTCACTAGTAGTTTCGGTGGACCTCGACGTTTAGCTTGTTACCTCAGCTACGATCTTGTGCCCTTGGCAAAGTCTTGTAGATAGTCAGGCTTCTCAGCCTTTTTCATTTGTAGTTGTGTGTACTCAGACAAGTTAAGCTTCCGCATGTGCTTTTTTCTTATTTCACTTGAATGCTGGGTCTTTAGACCCATGTTTGTAATTGGCTCCTGAGAGCCTAATGAATAAATACTTGAGTCATAGAGTTATGTTGTGATGCCATGTTGTATTTGCACATATCAAGCATATTGTGTGTATGTTATTGAAATGCTTGGTATGTGTGGGGTCCGACAACCTAGTTGTTTATTCTTGGTAGCCTCCTTTACCGGGAAATGTCTCCTAGTGCTTCCACTGAGCCATGGTAGCTTGCTACTGCTCCGGAACACTTAGGCCGCCCGGCATGTGTCCTTCTTCGTTCCTGTGTCTATCCCTTCGGGAAAATGTCACGTGGTGTCTACCGGAGTCCTGTTAGCCTGCTATAGCCCGGATTCTCCGGAGTCCTGTTAGCCCAGCTGCTACAGCCCGGATTCACTCGCTGATGACCGACGCGTTCGTTGCTGGGTCATGTATGCTTGTCCCTGTAAGTTAGTGCCACTTTGGGTTTACAACTAGTCATGCCGGCCCGGGTTCTTTGTCATATGGATGCCAGCGACACTATCATATACGTGAGCCAAAAGGCGCAAACGGTCCCGGGCCAGGTAAGTGGCACCCGTGGGAATACCGTGCGTGAGGCCGCAAAGTGATATGATGTGTTACATGCTAGATCGGTGTGACTTAGGATCGGGGTCCTGACAGCTTTGGTATCAGAGCCTGACTGCCTGTAGGATTACCAAGCCAAACTGGTCAAAGTCGTGTCTAGAAATGCTTTAGTTATATAAGGGAATTGATTGTGGATGGGAACGTAAGGCTCTTTTTACTCCTTTACCTTATGCCTTCTGATCCGAGTCACCTTATCTTTCCTATGGGTTTAAGGAAACTAGGCTTTCTATTCTTTCTATCAGGTTCACGTGTTACTAATCCATAGACTCTTATAGGGTTGTTGGTTCTAGGCCTCAGTTCAGTTTCTACTACTTTTAGTATGTTGTCAGTTGAACCAGAACCTTGATATGATGTTGTTAAGTGACTATGCAAATCCTTGTGAATGTCTAAAATCTTTTTCTGAGCATTTATAGCCATTAGGTTGTCCGAGTCATCCCAGGCTCTTTTTAATATTGGAAATATTGTTTGGAGAGAAAAATAAATTAAAACCAAATTGATCCACTTTTTAATATTTGAGAAAATTCAAATATGAAAACAATAAAATCCCCAACTCTCTCCGAGGGTCCTTGAGTTGCTTAGAATTTTGGGATCACAAAGCCAAAATGCAAAAGAAATATGATATGCATATGATGACCTATGTATAACATTCCAAATTGAAAAATTGGGATGTTACATTAACGGGCAACGAATAAAACATTATATCTCAAGTACGCCCATTAATGTTGAAAGTAATATTATCCAAAGTTTGACACCGGAAGAACACATAAAAGAGTCCTTCTCGAACACTCCAGAATCGTGATAATAAGGAGGTACGTGATACGGTAAGTAAACGGACTCCGAAAAATCCACAAAAATATTTTTTGTCAGTTTTGGAATATTTAGAAAATTAGGAAAATAAGAAACTTCCAAGAAGCGTACCCTGGTGGGCACAAGACATCGGGGCGCGCTGGCAAGCGCCCAGGTGGGTTGTGCCCACTTGGGGTACCTCCCGGACTCCGTTTTTCTTCCGTTTGCTTGTTTTCCAAGATAAAAAATCTTTATATACCCCCAAACCTTTTGACCACGGTATCACGGAGAAATCTTCTGTTTTCTTTTCTCGCCATTTTCTGACAGACTCAGCTAGACCAACATCATGTCTTCCTCACCCTCCAACAATGGATAAGAAGACGCAAGGGTGGTTCAGGAGGATCTAAGGAGAGAGGATGCTGAAGAGGTTGCTATGGAGGAAGAAGAGGAAAATCCTTTTGGGGTTCACTCTCCGGCCCCCAAGATAGGCACATTGGTTAGTATCTACACTCATCTGAATCCTTGTCAAGCTATGAGATCATCAAATAATCAAGAGAGCCTCGAAGTGCAAGAAGAAATCCCATCAAGAAGGCCTTTACATAGGTTACGTTGCAACAATTTTCGCAATTTGATTCATAATTATGGGTTGGAGAATACTCCTCGTAGGCACATACCGTCCAATTGGGACATATCTCGCCCAAGAGAAAATAGTGCAGGAACAAACCCATGGGGCCTGGAAAATAAACACATAATGGCTGAGGTGAAGAAAAACTGTGAGTTATGATACTTCTCCAACGTATCTACTTTTCCAAACACTTTTGCCCTTGTTTTGGACTCTAACTTGCATGATTTGAATGGAACTAACCCGGACTGACGTTGTTTTCAGCAGAATTACCATGGTGTTATTTATGTGCAGGAGCAAACATTCTCGGAATGACCTGAAACTTCACGGAGCCACTTTTCAGGAAATAAGAAAAATACCTGCAAAAGATGAAGGCCAGGGGGCCCACCACGTTGCCGCGAGGGTGGCGGGGGGCACGCCCCCTACCTCGTGGGCCCCCTGTTGTGTCTCCGACTCCGACTCCAACTCCACCCCCATATATTGAGTTTCGATGAGAAAAAAATCAGGGAGAAGAAATCATCGCGTTTTACGATACGGAGCCGCCGCCAAGCCCTAAAACCTCTCCGGAGGGCTGATCTGGAGTCCGTTCGGGGCTCCGGAGAGGGAATTCGTCGCCATCGTCATCATCAACCATCCTCCAGCACCAATTTCATGATGCTCACCGCCGTGCGTGAGTAATTCCATCATAGGCTTGCTGGACGGTGATGGGTTGGATGGGATCTATCATGTAATCGAGTAAGTTTTGTTAGAGTTTGATCCCTAGTATCCACTATGTTCTGAGATTGATGTTTCTATGACTTTGCTATGCTTAATGCTTGTCACTAGGGCCCGAGTGCCATGATTTTAGATCTGAAGCTATTATGTTTTCATCAATATATGAG
The DNA here is from genome assembly GCF_003073215.2 of Triticum urartu. Classification (NCBI taxonomy): domain Eukaryota; kingdom Viridiplantae; phylum Streptophyta; class Magnoliopsida; order Poales; family Poaceae; genus Triticum; species Triticum urartu. The sequence goes on along the minus strand of NC_053023.1, from coordinate 164,555,355 downwards.
AGTTCTTGATCCTATCTTGCAAGTCTGTAATCACCTATTATGTGTTATGATCCGTTAACCCCGAAGTGACAATAATCGGGATACTTACCGGTGATGACCGTAGTTTGAGGAGTTCATGTATTCACTATGTGTTAATGCTTTGTTCCGGTTCTCTATTAAAAGGAGGCATTAATATCCCTTAGTTTCTGTAAGGACCCCGCTGCCACGGGAGGGTAGGACAAAAGATGGCATGCAAGTTCTTTTCCATAAGCACGTATGACTATGTTCGGAATACATGCCTACATTATATCAATGAACTGGAACTAGTTCTGTGTCACCCTAGGTTATGACTGTTACATGATGAACCGCATCCGGCATAATTCTCCATCACCGATCCATTGCCTACGAGCTTTCCATATATTGTTCTTCACTTATTTACTTTTCCGTTGCTATTGCTATCATCATTAGAAAATACCAAAAACATTGCTTTTACTACTGTTACCTTTTGTTACTGTTATCACTACTATCATATTACTTTGCTACTAAATACTTTGCTGCAAATATTAAGTTTCCAGGTGAGGTTGAATTGACAACTCAGCTGCTAATACTCGAGAGTATTCTTTGGCTCCCCTTGTGTCGAATCAATAAATTTGGGTTGAATACTTTACCCTCGAAAACTGTTGCGATCCCCTATACTTGTGATTTATCAAGACTATTTTCTGGCGCCGTTGCCGGGGAGCATAGCTCTATTCTTTGAGTCACTTGGGATATATATCTGCTTATCATTATGAAGAACTTGAGAGATCCAAAAACCAAGATCTATCCCTCAACTATGAGGGGAGGTAAGGAACTGCCATCTAGCTCTGCACTTGATTCACCTTCTGTTATGACTAAGTTTGCAACACCTAC
>NC_053023.1:164465231-164553320 GCF_003073215.2 Triticum urartu | reverse complement strand
CACATAGGCATAAAGTCTGATGTGGCAAGTTAATCAAGAAGAGAGAAACTAGTTTGGTGACCCAATGAAGAAACGGTGCTAAGCGCGTGTACCTAGGTGAAAAGACAATTTTGAGTCTATAGCTAATTAAATGAAGCAAACTTAGCAACACCATTTCATTGGAAGAGGTCACTCCTTGGCAAATGCAATAAATACACGCGCTTAGCACTGTTTCTTCCTTGAGTACGAAGAAAGAGATAGAGAGGAGTAAAAAAATACACTTATAGCCAACCTTGTTGTAGTATGAGTGACTAAGTGATGACTATGTATGACATGCCAACATCAGATAGCCTAACACATCATGTTAAATCTCGAAGGGCGCGACCGCGCGAGCGACGCGACGCGACGGTCGTGGTAGGCGCGACCATGATACATGCTATTGGCAGCCCTTGGATCTGAGATCAAACGGTCGCATGCTAAGTTGCTAAAAATTTGCAGAATAACCCTCTAGGATAGGATATTCACGCATAGGTCTAGAATCACGCCATGCAACCGTTCGATCTCAGATACAAGGGCTCTCGGAAGCCCGTATCATGGGAGAATGGAAAGCCACTACCCTACCATTCGCACACTGGCAGTTCGCTCCTACTCGTCCCCGCACGTCCTTCAATACTACGGCGGTTCGCTCCTAGTCGTCCCGTCCATTCACATTACGGTAGTTCCACTAATCCTAACCCTCCTCCCAAATCCATGACATCCCAAATCTCCACGATCGGCGGTGAGTACAAGGTTAGAACCGTCACCGGCGATGAGTTCTATGTCATCTACACTCGTTCTTCCACGACGGTGAAAGGATGCCTTTCTCGCTTCAGACGCATGTTTGAAAACTCAGATGATGAGTGGGTCGCTAGGCTAGATGTTGAGTACACCACAGTCCTGGGACGAGAGAATGATCTAAAGGACGAAGAGAGGAAGAAGCCCGCCATGATCCAGGTTTGCGTACATAACGTTTGCTTGGTCTACCACATATGCCATGCCGACGTTGAGTGCCAGGATTTTAAGAACTTCCTCAAGGACAAAACAGTGAAATTCGTTACTGTAGACTTTACGAACGACGATGAAGTCCTGGGTCGGATAGGCCTTGTTGTAGGCAACCCCTTCGACCTCCAGAAGAATCGGCTGGTGCCCTCTCGTCAGCCTTCAATGCTGACCCTGGCAGGAGCCATGGTTCATCCTTCATATGGTAAGCTGGAGAAACCTCCATACACATTTCATCGTCATGCATGGCAGCGGAATGTACTAGATATAGACCACGTCCACTACGCTGCAATGGATGGCTACCTTTGTTTCAATATCTACAAGGGCTGGATGAAGAGCAACAACCAAGTGTGCGGTTCAAGCAAAGAAGTATCGGCCAAGAGGAATAGGGACAAGGAAGAAGTCGAGGACGTGGACGAGGACTCCGAGTAAGGTGGCAGTGTCGTTGCTCATGGTGGTTCTAAACTTCTAATGCAGTGTCTACTGGATTAGTTGCATAGTTTAATTTCAGGTGTGCTTAGTTTAATTTGAGGGTTGTGTTGTGCTGAGCCCCCAGCAGAACTATGTTATGTTTCTTCTCGTTACTTTAACTCTTCAGTATGTACATACTACTAGTATTACTTTAATAGAATTTAGCACCCCAATTAAGCACGTACTAGCTTTTTTAATAGTACTATATACATAATTTGGCGACGAGCGCTCTCTATATGTAACACCTTTTTTTTAATTTCAATTTTTGCTCCATGGCGCAATCCATCGATAGTATTACTGTACAAAAGTATACATTTTTTAAAAGGCTAGAGTACTGTTCATCACATATATAGCCAGTTAAATTCTCAACCTAGAACGACGTGCATGCCATGTAGTAAACCGATACGGAGGAAGTATAGTAAAAATGAGGTGATTTTACCGAGCGATCGGCGGGGGAGCATGGCCTGTCATGCGGTCCCACGTGTCATGATGTACCAAGGCGATGCACGTGTCCCTCTTGAGGCAGAAGCAATACTAGTACTACGTGGTTTGAGATGATGGCAAACCGAAGTGTGAAATAATGGTTGCTTCGTCCGTCTGGGAAAGTGCGGCATTGTGATTTGACGTCTCATTGCTCGTTACTACTACTGGGCCGGTACGAGTGGGGTGCGTCCCCCCTGCTGTTCTGCACTGTTATTTGGTGCTTGACACGTCGACCCGGTTGCTATATGTCCCGCTTGTCGGCGACAGGAAGTACAGAATTCATGAAAGGGAGCGTCGACGGAGGAGTATACTACAAAATTCATGAAAGGGAGCGACTTAGTTGGAAAAATCTGTTTTTACGGAGTACGTACCCTCTAGGGTTTATAGGGCTCATCTAAAGGACATTCGTTTTTCCGTTTGATAAGTCTCAATTCTACTATACTAGTGGTAGTGCCATTACATGTTGGATTTCGAGGTGCGTTAGATCACCCGACGCAAGCAGTGTCGAGGAAACTAACCAATGCATATACAAGTTCATGGAAATTTAGTGGTCATTCATGCATTCGTTCTAATTAATGCCTCGGTAAACATAACTTCTTGAGAAAAACGAGCGTACTAATTACTTGTGCAAACTACGAAATTAATTCGACCACTCACCGTCTACCTTGGTTGGAGAGATTTTGAAATTGAGCCATAAACTGGAAAGGAGGGAGTAGTAACTTTTGGGTCGATTACTATTTGTGGCCTTGTATAGATGCAAAATGTATTTTTTTAGTGGCCTTGTATAAGTAAATGGAGGGAGTACTAACCAAAGTACGTAGTAGGGACGAGGAGTAAACGGAGGGAGTAGTAAAATTTTCTCCTCGTGCTGCGAGCCACCGCGCGCGTGGGCGAGGGAGCGGGCGTAAGGCATAGTAAGAAAGCTTCACCTCATCCTGCGAGCCATCGTGCCCGTGGGCGGGGGAGACGGCGTACTAAGCAAGCTTCTCCTCGTTCTGCGAGTTGACGGGACACATCAAAAGTACTCCAGTGTATAGAGCCTTGCCTCTAAGGTAGGCCCCACATGGTTTGCCTCTTTTTTTAATTTAACATAACGCGTCAAGTCGCAATTTGTTTTTTCACCCGTGGTAGACGATCCTCCCTCCACCAAGTGGACAACCAGTACACGTGCCAAATTACCACGTGGGCTGCCTTTTTCGTACAGAAATGAGCTCCACCATGTACCCGCGCGGGTGTGGTTGGGAAAGAGACGGGAGTACGTGCACCGTGCGTGCACCTCTTCTCTTCGTGCACGCCCCCCACCTACGTGTGTGTGTGAGAGAGAGATACAAACCTAGACATAATGCGCCGTCCATCCCCATGCCTCCGCCCAGTCCGACCACCAGTCACCACCACACCCCACTCCTTCTCACCTTATCTCTCATCTTTCTCCCTCCATTTTTATATACAAGGGGCCACTATCAAAATTACAATTTGCAGATATACAAGGCCACTAACACTAATTGATGCAAATATTAATTGTGTTTGCCTCGTGGTACTAGCAAAGTAGGACATTAATTATCCCTTGCATGCATGCGGGAGTTTGTAAAAATAATGCATCTTGATGTTCTGTGCAATGCACGGGCATCTTGCTAGTCCATGAAACCAACACATGACAAAATTCCATGGTGAACGAGGGATTTGAATCTACTGGGAGGGGCTGTTTGGATCTTGCCCGGGGTAGCCAAAATATTGGCGACCCTTTTGTCCATCGATGCCTTTGCCACCGATGAACGAGGAATGGCTTGGGTGCTCATGCTGTCATGCATCCTCCAGTGTGCAGGTTGGAGACGAGCTCGCACGAGCTGTGTTTTTTTGTCCCACAACGCCGCCCGAGCCGCCCGCAGACCGACCGGCGACCCGCAAATTACGCCATCCAACCGTAGCCACACACATTACGACCGCAACTCAACCAACCGGACGAAATTCACGCAAACACATAGACAAACTGATATTTCATATAAACAACGATGGAAATCATATAAAATACCGGATTTTCATAGAAACATGACGGATTTCATTACATTCAACTGAACTATGCGGTGCTAGTTCTGGACATCACAGGTATATAATACTTGGCCTAAATGGTCGCCCGCCGATCGATTTGTGTTCCTCATGTCCGGCAGCACGATCACCGGACTGCCGGGAGCCCCGGAGGTATATGCTTCAGCGCAAAGGACGGCTCGCTTCCCCACTGCCCAACTAATATCATTGGCTGGTGCCGAAGATGATGGTGGCCGGCACCGGTTTGAGTTCATCACTAGCCACTACTTCGCCATGGCCAGCACCGGCTCGAGTTCATCCTAACATTCCCCTCTTCCATGGAGCCCATGCGGGGTCGATGAAGGTCCTCACAAAAAAAGGATCCGGCAAGACACCTGTTGTGTACGCTGGCGTCGCCTCTGCGGTGGCCTTCATGGGACCCAAGCGGCGGCCGCCTCCCGTGTTCTACTTCTCCTCGATGATGGCGGCAGACGCGGAGGCGCTGGCCACCGACTCATCGCTCTCCGCGCACCCGGCTTCTATCGCTGCTTGCATGGCGCGGCCGTCGGCATGGGAGTCTCGGCCACAGAAACGGGAGACGTGGTACGAGGCGACGGCGTGGACGGCAGCAACGACGCCCGTGCGCCGCTCCTCATCGAGCTGGCCTGGAGCGGCGAGTTGCTGAACCGCGCGCCGGCTTGGGGCGGCAACTGGCTCCGTCGGGCGAGGGGAGGGAGGTGGATCAGCGAGCTACATAGCTCGTATCCGGCGGGCTACCCAGCCGGCTTGGATGCGGAATAACTACTCTTCGTAAGCCATTGTAAGAGTGGACAAAATGGTGGAGGAGATAGGGGAGCGGCCCGGTCATGAACGGACGTGTGTCCAGAGTGGGTTTCTCGACTTCCACACGGGCAGGTTTCATGGAGGCGTTTGAATGCGGCACGGAGGCGTGTTCAGCCGGGCGTGCCGCGAGTGGCGCCCTCGACTCTGACCTAGGACACTGCGCCGTTCTTCCACTGACATGTGGGCTCTTTGGGTGCATGGCATGCATGTCAGTGACCCAACGCAGGCAGCGCACAGTAGAGGAACCTTTGGTGGGCCAGGGCGGTCAGAAGCGGGCATTTCATAAACCGATGATTGTTCATTGAGTGTGACGTCATCTTTTTTCATGTAGATAAGCCTACTATGTTGATAGCCCGTTCGATACGTTGTGATTCATAAAGACCACTGCAAACATCAATGTTCTGCTTATCACAGATAAGATTGGTTAACACCCGTAACAATCCATGTCCTTAACAAAGGGTGCATGCATGTATAGGTTGAACGTGTGTCTTGCGTCGTGTGCTGTGTGCATGCAGGCGTGCGAGTGTTGCGTGCGTGCAAGGGTACGTTTTAGTGTTGCATGCATGGGTGCGTACGTGCGTGTGTTCGTGAGTGCATGTGTACGTGTCAGTGTTGCACGCCAGCATGCGTGCTTGTGTACGTGTCAGTGTTGCACGCCTACATGCGTGCGTGTCTTGCGTGCGTGTCTTGCGTGCGTGCATGTGTACGTGCGGGGTGAGGCTACACGTCAGTCGACTGACTTTTTCATCTCTGGTCATTAGATTTTTCCAGCCGTTGGATACGAAATCAAGGGCCTCCAGTTTATCATCAAACTCCACCCCCCTGAGCCGCCAGCCACCACCTGCCGAACCGCCAACCCCCGCCGCCCGCGGCCGGCCCGCCCTCCCCGAAACCACTCCCCACCGCCGGTCCGCCGCTGCACCGGCCATCCCTCTAGCCCCCCCCCCCCCCGGCCGAGCTTTTTCTCCGGGGATCCCCACCCTGCCGCCCAATGAACGCCCCCAACCGCCGGTGACTGCCAACCAGAGGTCTCACGACTTTGAATACCCACCGACCACTAATTTATTACCATTTCTGTCCTTCATATACGCGCTGACGGGTGGGCCCTATGGTAATGTGCGCTGCTGAATGTGGACCGTTTGACTGGTCAATTGATCATGTTATCAACAAATTATGGAGCTGTATGGTGAGACAGTGATCGTATGATCACCCTAAAATGTACTCCTATTTTATTAACATAGTACAGACTCAAACTACCATTTCTTTCTTTCATATACGGGCTGACGGGTGGGCCCCACGATTACGCGCCCCGATGGTGCAACACTAGTTGCGCCGCGTGGAACGTTTGACTGGTCAATTGATTGTGTCATCAACAAAATACGGAGTTGTACGGGTGAGCCAGTGACCGTATAATCATGATATGTATTTGTTTAACACGGTACAGACGCAAGGGCTCATATATACGCATAAGCACTCACCGCTATAAGCGCACACACGCGAACCCTACCCCTATGAGCTCCTTCGAGAGAATGGGCCAGCATATATGATCTTGAGATTTTACGAAGTCACCATAGGTGCCTCGTAGTCGAGTGGAACGTCTCCTCCCACTGAACGTACGTCGCCGGAAAATACTGAAATTAACACAAGATAAATGCGAGCACCGGGACTTTAACCTTGGTGGGCTCAAGAAACCACTGTCCTCTAACCATCCAACCACATGTTGGTTAGCACGACAAAATGTATGTGGTGACCGTGATGAGCTTATTCTGAAGTCCAGTGACCATATCGTGCTTTCGCTTCAAATACAATGACCGTAAGTGTCGTCAACAAAATACGGAGCACGCATTAAATGCAAAGTCCGTCAGTGTCATCAACAAAATATGGAGACGTATCGTGAGCTAGATATCGTTGTACTATTGTATATGCTTATTTTCTTAGTGGCTGATTGCGTGTGTGGTGTGGTGGGCACATCATTTCTAGTTCTGGTGGGTCAAAATGAAGACTCATGGGTCGGTTCCATCCTGCGCCACATATAGGTTGGACCGAGACGTGTTATACAAAGACCCATGTGGAGGACTCGGCGTACAGAACGAAGCTATCAGAGTCGCGGAGGACTCTATCCCCACTGGTGATAAGCCGACTATATATGATTTGTAACCCTAGGCCCTTAGTATGTTATACTCCCTCCGTTCCAAAATAGATGACCCAACTTTATACTTACTTTAGTACAAAGTTGGGTCATCTATTTTGGAACGGAGGGAGTACAAGCTTGGGGGCTAGTTCGTCGATAGTATACACACACGCACAATGCCTGGTATTCACGTGTATGTTGTACACACCCCTATCACTAATATATAGTACCAGGAGTAGGCTCTTTCTTCAACTGCAATTGAATTCTAGCATGTGCATGTGTTTATTTCATATTATCGATCCATAGAGTGAGAGTGGTTTGAAATACAGGCAATGGATGCTTTTACAATTCATATATAAACATTAATTAGTGCACTCCATGTTGTTGGTGTGAAGCACTTTATACATTTGTCACTTGCATGGATACATTCCAAATTGCTAGCTACGAAATAGAATACATGTCAAATTCAACATAAAGGGGGTTTCGAAGATTCGAATTCATAGGAAGTGCATTCATCTATTTGAACCCAAGATAATGGCATTTGTAAATCAGATGTAAAAGGGGGCATCAATCTTTGTTGTGAGTTTGAACATGCTATATATATTCATACGCATATCTAACTTTTTTTGCAACCAAGGAGATTATATCTGGAACCATGCATGAACTGAGGTAAGTTGCATATTTTTTAATATATACTCGTGTACAATGTATATTCAAATGTACCCCCTCCATTCCAAAATAATCGTAGCTTTAGGATTTTCAAGAGTAAAGATTTGTGAAGTTTGACAAATCCTGAAAGTTCAATTCAAGAGAACCGAAAACGTTAATGCTTCTGCTCTCAAATATTGAACGAAGCGCCAAATAGGCCTCTGGTCACCCAAAACCACGCGAGACTAATGTTTTGGTGGTAGGAAATTACTGTCCTGACTCTGGCCCGTGTAGCCTATCGGCCCAATGTCCAAAGGTCTAAACCGGGGTAGGTTTGTAACTTCACCAAGACGCCAGAGAAGCATTCATACGCCGTGGGCGCCTACCCATGCGCTCGGCCAAAATCTATCCCGCCCACATTTGGGACACCTAACATGACTGTCCTACCCCCAACCCGCAATATGTCCGAAATTTTAGATGGGGGGAAAGTTTGTAACTTTCCCCAAATTTCAAACAAGCACGTCTCAAACCGAAACATTGTTCCCCCTTAGTTCCCCGCCTCCCTCCGTTTCCCCATTCATACTCCGTGGGCGCGAAAACGCCCTCTCCACCAGCCGCGAAACCCCAGCCTCCTCCATCCTCCACCCCATAGCGGCCAATCCACCGCCGCACTCCTCCATGACGCCGGAGCTGGTACCCCGACATCGTCGTCCAACACAACCGCAACCGCAACGCCCTCAAGGACTTAGCAGCTGAAGTCGAGGCAGAGCTGCCTCCATGATGCTGATGCCGACGTGCGCCGTACCAGAACCACTCCGACCATGCCGTCCTGCGCCTCACTGCTGTGGCTCCACTGTCGCAACCGTCCACCGCATCGGAGCTGTTCCCGCTACGCCGTCGTTCGCCGCCGACAGATAGCCACCGCACCACACTCAACAGCTTGGCCATGGGTTCGTCCAAGGCTGCACCGTCCTCCACAACTTCTGGGTTCCGGCGAACAACAAGAAGATCATCGAAAAAACACAAGCAGGACACAGCACTGCCAGCAGAAAGAGGTACTCCTCTTCCCTTATTCGTGCAAATCTTACGTCTCTGCTCACACCGTATTCATCCCACGAAAGAAACTAGTTGAGCGCTTCTTACTGCATCTTCTTCGTGATACTAAATGCACAAGGTTTCCTCCCTTTTACTATTTCACCTTTGCTAGAGGTCAGTAGCCCGCCTAGATTTCAATTCAGGGTCAATCGGACCACAATTAAAAGAAGCAGCACCCTCTTAGGCGCGCGGAGCACCTAGTCCGCCTGTTCCCCGGGGAAGCGGCGCATCGGTGTCTATCATAGGGGTGTGGGGCATAGGAGCTGCTTGCGCCTGATCTGGAGATCGGCGGGGCTTGAATGGATGGCCGGGGGGCGGTGCCAAGCACGGCGGTGCGGTGAGGTCGAGGGGAGGGCACAGGCAGGGGAGGAATACTGGGCCGGTGGTCACTGGTGTTTCGAGGAAGATCGTCAACACTGACTCGCTGGAGGTAGATGAAGGCGATCTGCCCATTCTTTGTACATCGGACGGTGCAGAAAAAATGGACTGACCTATTTGCTTTCAGTCGACTGTTATTTTCATAGAATCATGTAGTAATTTAGTGTGCCATGCATGTTGTAGAGCTATCATATGTCTCCCGTCATTTATTTCTCACCGACCTGCTATCTGCTACCTTTACACTGTACTAATTGTGCACACACTTCACCCATACTCACACTATTGTTTTTTTATGCATGGGTATTTCAGACTCTGACGCAGTGTTGATGAATGCAGAAAAGAAAAGACAGAGGTTGCTCCAGTGTAATTCGAAGATAATAACTAAGCGTTCCAGCGCTCTAACGGGTGCAGTGTCAGCAGTTGGAGACAGTAAACGTAGCTCCGCAGTTGATGATCTCAATTTCCACACACAACCATCCCAGGTGCTTGCTTTAACTTCGCGCTGTCAAATGTGGTTGCATGTTGCATATGGTGTCTAGCTTGTATTGCTTCCAATTTGGTTAAATTGCATCTGCTTACTTTACACATTATACCTTTGATAATACATGCCTTCCTGTTTTTGATACATACTACATATGTCTATTAACCATGTTCGTACATCAAACTAATGCTCTTTTGTATCCCTCGTCAATCACTTATGATGAGACAGTCACCCGGGTGGGTTTCTGTGAGACGCCATACTCGTTTAAAGAGTGAGTGTCATCCTCCCCACATGATTCTCAAGAAATAGCAAGGCTAAATGAAGATAGTCAACGTAGCTCTCTAGTTGATCACCGCAATTCCCCCACACCACCATCGCAGGTGCTTGCCCTTACTTGGCAGTGTGATATGTAGTGTTCGTCTTACATGAAAGTAGTGTTCGTCAGTATCATGCATCAATGAGTTCTGAAGAGCAAATTTTATTCCTTTTTCTTGTGGGTTTGACTTGACAAGGCAAAATCAAGAAAGAGGAAGGAAAAGAGTAAGGAAGGCGATGATGGTGGTCCTCTGCAGCAACGTAAACGGAGCATCTGTATCGATTCTCCTTGTACTGATAGTGCATTACAAGGTCCAAGTCTCCGCTTCCCTACTCCACCATCCAAGGTGCTTGCTCTAACTTGGCAGTGTGATATCTGGTTGCATGTTGCATATGGTGTCTAGCTCGTATTGCTCCTAATTAGTGTAAACTGCATTTGCTTAGCTTACAAATGATACATGTGAATATGACACGCTTTCCTGTTTTTGGTACATACTATATCTTATGATAAGGCACCTTTAAGTCGCCACTGTGATATTGGTTGTGTCTTGCATATGATTTCTAGCATGTACTGCTTCTAATTTGTTGAAACGCCATACAGTTTGAACTTGGCAGAGTGATATTGGTTGCATCTTTCATATGGTGTCTAGCATGTAGTGCTTCTAATTTGTTGAAATGCCTTCTACTTAGTTACCACATCATAGGTGTGAATATGTCACACCATCATGTTTTTCATACATATTCCATCCTCGCATCATGTGTTTGCCTTTCATCCGAGTAGTGTTCGTCGGTATCATGCATGAATGAATTCTAAAGAGTGAGTTTTATTCCTTTTTCTTATCGGTTTGACTTCATAATGCAAAATCATTACAGCTGAAGGAAATTAGTCCGGCGGTGGATGATGGTGGTCCTTCGGAGCAACTCAAACAGGGGGTCTATACAGATTCTACTCCGCCATCCTCCGAACAAGATTCGCAAGACAACACAAGGCTGGACAGTCAACGTAGCTGTGTAGATGATGAGCACATCTCCCCTACTCCACCATCACAGGTGCTTGCTCTAACTTGACACTATTATATGTGGTTGCATGTTGCGTATGATGTCTAGCTTGTATTGCTTATAACTTGAATTGCATCTGCTTACTTTACACATAATTCCTGTGAATATGACACGTGTTCCTGTTTATAGAACATATGTGTACATGATGAGCACATCTCCCCTACTCCACCATCACAGGTGCTTGCTCTTACTTGGAACTGTTATACGTGGTTGCGTTTTTCGTATGATGTCTAGTTTGTATTGCTTCTAATTATGTTGAATTGTATCTACGAGCTTACAACTTATACCTGCAACGATCACTTACCCATAAGACACATTTAACTTGGGACTGTGATGTAGGTTGCATCTTGCATTGTCTTCTAGCTTGTACTGCTTCTAATTTCTTGAAATGGCACTTACGACGAGACACTTTTTACCTGATAGAGTGATATTGGTTGCATGTTCATATGGTGCCTAGCTTTCATTTCTTATAATTTTGTTGAAATGCCTTTTGCTTACTATTTTTTCATACATATTCCATCCTCCTATCGTACGTGTGAATATGAAACACTGTCTTTTTTTGTATATATTCCATCCTCCTATCCTGCGCTTGCCTTACATCAAAGTAGTGTTCGTCTGTATCATGCATCAACCAGTTATGCAGAGCTAATTTTATTCATCTTCTTGTGGTTTTGACTTCATAAGGCAATATCAGAAAATAGGAAGGAAAAGAGTAAGTTAGGGGATGTTGGTGCTCCTCCGCACCGACGCAAACAGAGACTCTCTAGATTTGCCACTACTACTGCTAATGAAGTTGAAGTCCCAAGTCTACATGATGAGTTCATATTCCGTACTCCACCATCGCAGGTGCTTGCTCTAAGTTGACAGTGTGATAATTGGTTTCATGTTGCATATGTTGTCTAGCCTGTATTTCTTCTATTTTGATTAAATTGCACCTGCTGAGTTTATACGTTATACATGTGCATATGACATGGCTTTCCGTGTCTAGAATACACTGCATCTATCTATCATACCATGTTCTTACATCAAAGTACTGCTGTTGTGTATCCCGCATCAGTCACTCATGATTGGACGCTTTTAACATGGCAGTTTGATAGTGGTTGCATCTTGCATTGATTTCTACGTTGTACTGCTTCTAATTTTTCGAATTGCCACTTATGACACGACACTTTTAACTTGGCAGAGTAATATTGGTTGCATCTTTCATATGGTGTCTAGCTTGCATTACTTCTATTTTCTTGAAAATCCTTCTGCTTAGTTTGCACATTGTAGCTGTGAATATGTCATGTCGTCCTATTTTTCTTACATATTCCATCCTCATACGGTTGTCTTACATCAAAGTATTGCTTGTCTGTATCATGCATCAATGAGTTCTGAAGAGTGATTTTATTCTTTTGTGTTGTGGGTACAGCTTGACATGGCAAAGTCAAAAAAGAGCAAGGAAAATAATATAGTAGGGAGTGCTGTTACTCGTCGGGTGAAACGGAAAAGGTTCTGCCGTCGAGATTCTGCTGGTACTTATAGTGCAGTAGAAAGTCCAAGTCCACCGGCTAAATCTACAAACACAGTATCACCTGCTCCACCAGCTGCAGCATCCGCTTCAACTGTACCAGCATCTCAACCAGTTACTCGTTCGTTTGCTCCGGAACTGGCCAGTTCCCAAGCTGCCTTCACACCTAACACTACTTCTGAAGCACTGCTGACACAACAGGACTTGGCAAGATCAGATGAACCTCATGAGCATCAACACCAAGACGGTACTTGACCGAGTCAAGTTGCAGTTGCATGCTCCTTTATATGCACTCTCACAGTTTGATGTACACTAACACTTTCCATATTCATTGTTGAACTAGCACCACGGTGCAAGCAGAAACAGACATCAGGGATAATGCTTGACAAATTAACAAAATCTAAAGGAGGAAGAATGGAGATCCATTTTGAGGCAGGTTTAAAAATGCCACGTGATGCTACAGAGTCAGCCAAGTTAGTATCAAAGGCAGCCGTTGCCGTCAGGTGTCATGCACGTATCCTCCCAACGTGGATCCAGTACAGGAATGAGAAAGACAATACCCAGTTTAACACCTTCCTTGACCATTTATCCGTCAGTAATGTTATTCATCGCAATTAGTAATATTGTCTTGCTCTGTCCCATACTTTCTAGCTTCCTCCTAATAAGACTCACATTCTTTTTTCAACAGATGAGGTTCAAGTTGGATCCGAAAGATGATGCAACTAGACAAGCATGCACTCATGTTTTTCAGTCTGCTCTGCGACAGTATCGGTACCACCTTAGAAAATCTCAATTTGAAGGCGAGGCTAACAATGAAATCGCCCAAACATCTCCAGTGGAATATATTACAGATGAAGACTGGACAGCCCTCATTAAACACTGGTCTGATCCAAAGTATCAGGTAGGCTATATGTATTTGATCAGACCACATATTGAACTTGTATTTATGTATGTGCCTTACAAGTGTATCTTCTTCTAGGCTAACTTTTTGAAGAACAAAACCAACCGTTCTAAAGTGAAATTCCAATAGACCACAAGATCTCGTAGCTATATTGCACACTGCGAGGCTCTTGTAAATAGCTGCTACTTCCTTTTTTTGTGCCATATTACCGTATCTATATTGACTTGTTCCAAATAAAGAGGAAATCCCGTGCGGACCAAAAAGAACCTGAACCGAATGCAGTGCAAATCTTCAAGGATTGTCACACCAGCAAGATGAAGGGCATGAGCACACCAGTTCAAGCCGCTGTTGTAAGTCCTTACTCCTCCTGCTTTGAACTGATTGGTACTGTGATATGTTCATTTAACTACTTGGTTTGCAGCCAATGTCAGTTACTCTGTTCACTTTTATTCACAGTTGTCTTAACGTATCATTTCACCTTACATGGTTTAAAAGAGATGAAGGATATTCTTTTGGTCTTGATCTGTAATCTAGTTGTTATGTTCACGTGCGCACACAATGATAAATAGCCTGTTTGTTTTATATCTGTTTTCCCATGATATGAATGATGTCATACTATGTTCATCCTACTTTAAACCATGTCTCTTTATCCTTAGATGTCAATGAATGTGAGGAAATAGACAATACAGTAGGCATGCTACATGGACATATGTTCCGAAAGTGATTTTATTATGTAGTTGGCACTATAATACATGCTAATGTATTACAGTAGTTCACTAAAATAAGTTATGTATAAACGTTTAACCTACTTTGTTTGTTTTTGTCTCATTAGTAACTTATCTGGTACACTAATCTACAAGTTCAAACTTTCAGGAAGCTATGGAACAAATGATTGAACAGCCACAACCACCTGAAGGTGACGAGGCTACTACAGGCACAATGTCACCTCTTGCTGCAGTGCGTCAGTATCTCTCCACTAACAGTGCAAAAAGCACCTTCCTGCGTAATTCTGGGTTGGTTGTCAAGGTAACCTCGTCCAAATCGCCTACTGAACAAAATCTTCCTGCTAGACAGAGTGATATATCTATGCTTCAGACACAAGTCCAATCCCTAATGGACGTTGTTTCAGAAACAAGAATAGTGGTTGAGAAATTTCGTCATGATATGAATGGTTTTGAAACCAGACTATCAGACATTCGCTTCGTTGTTCAAGAGCAATGGCGGAAAAAAGGTGGAGATCGTGCTGCTCCATCAGATTCTACAGCCTGAAACATTAGCACTCAGGTCAAATGATCTATGCTTCTATACATCTGATGGTGCTTTTATCTGGAAGGACTGTAAACTTTATGCCAACAGGCCTTTTGTTGTATGGTTGGAATTTATTTTGTTGTGATACAACATTTATGATGCTGCCTCAGGCTGCAGTAATTACGACGCTATTTTTGTATAGTGTAGGTTTATCTTAGTAATGTATTCGGCCAAAAGCTTCATAGGAGCTCAACATGCCAACATTCGTCGGGCCCATTCCAATTGGGCTAAAAACGATTACGGGCCGAAATTGGCATGTAGCCCACTAAAAATATCTGGGCCTAAATCAGCATAAGCTTTCATATTTTTCTGGTAGGCATGTGCCCATAGTGGGCCTTTAACAGGCCTAAACATAATTTGGGCCCTCAGTAAAAATAGGCCATTTACAGGTGTAAATATCTCGAGCCCATAAAATACATGGGCCTTTAATAGACCGAAAGTGAGATTGGGCCCTGATTGTGCCAAATAACCCACTGGACTTTAACAGGCCGAAATTCGGACGGGCCGTAAATGTGCCGACCTAATACACGGGCCTTTAACAGGCCGGAACTTTGGCCGGGCTAGATTATCGTCATTTTTATATGGTCCGTTAATGGGCCCGATATGACATTGGGCCACATATGGCCCATGGTTTACGTCCAGCATTAACAGGCCGAAAATGACAACAGGCCGAAAGTGGCCCAAAGCTATAGTGGGCCTCTAACAGGCCGAATGTCAGACATGGCCGAATATGACCCAAATCCTTCACGGTCGTTTATGGGCCGAAAGTTTTGATGGCCTGTAAATGGGCCCAAATGAAGCCGGACCTTTAACTGGCCGGAAATACACCGGGCCGTAATTCGACCCAATTACTTAGCGGACTGTTAAGGGGCCAGAAGTGACCATGGGCCGCGTTGATGACAAGTTTAGGACAGGCCATTGACGGGCCGATTTGACAGAGAATGTTGGGCCTTTAGCTGGGCCGGCCCATTATGGTCGGCAAAATCTTGCGGGCCTTTAGCTGGGCCGGCCCATTGTGGTCCGCAAAATCTTGTGGGCCTTTAGCTGGGCCGGCCCATTATGGTCTACAAAATCGTGTGGGCCTTTAGCTAGGCTGGCCCATTATGGACCGCTAAATTTTGTGGGCCTTTAGCTGGGCCGGCCCATTATGGTCCACTAAATCTTATGGGCCTTCCGTTGGGCCGGCCCATTTAATATTTGTGGGCCACTTTTGGGCCGGTCCACGTGTCAACATATCATAGGCCCATCTCGACCGTTGGATGAGTGACACTTGTGCCAACGCGGAGCTGACGCGTGGATCCGTCAGCCAATGAGAATTTTGCACGTGGAAAATCGGCATTGGTCGTGGCTGTTAACGGGTTATCGGATCCAAAATCCGACCCAATAGCTTAACGGAGTTCCGTTACGGTGGATGCCACGTGTCGGTCACCCTTGACGAAAGCACTTCTGTGACACGCGATTTATCGTCATGGAAGTGGACACTTCCGTGATGATAATTTTGGCAATGTCGTGGAGCACTTCTACGACAGCACAGGTATGACTATCTTGATTCTGTCATAAATTTGTCATGGATGTACATGCATGACAGAAAACGCGACCTACTATGACAAACACGTATCATCACGAAAGTGTATTTTTTTTGTAGTGAGGGCCTCGCTTAAAGGCGAGTGTCGGTGTCAAAACTGGCTGATCTCGAGTAGGGGGTCCTGAACTGTGTGTCTAGGTCGGATGGTAACAGGAGGCAGGGGACACGATGTTTTACCCAGGTTCGGGCCCTCTTGATGGAGGTAAAACCCTACGTCCTGCTTGATTAATATTGATGATATAGGTAGTACAAGAGTAGATGTACCACGAGATCAGAGAGGCTAAACCCTAGAAGCTAGCCTATGGTATGATTGTTTTTTCGTCCTACGAACTAAAACTCTCCGGTTTATATAGACACCGGAGAGGGCTAGGGTTACACAGAGTCGGTTACAATGGTAGGAGATCTACATATCCGTATCGCCAAGCTTGCCTTCCACGCCAAGGAAAGTCCCTTCCGGACACGGGACGAAGTCTTCAATCTTGTATCTTCATAGTCCAGGAGTCCGGCCGAAGGTATAGTCCGACCATCCGGACAACCCTAATCCAGGACTCCCTCAGTAGCCCCTGAACCAGGCTTCAATGACGAAGAGTCCGGCACGCAGATTGTCTTCGGCATTGCAAGGCGGGTTCCTCCTCCAAGTACTTCATAGAAGATTTTGAACACAAAGGTAGTGTCCGGTTGTGCAAAATAAGTTTCCACATATTGCCATAGAGAGAATAATATTTACACAAATCTAATCTGCTGACGTATACCGTAGCGTGACATCACACCACGGCCAAGTCTTTATTCGAATCGTTTTATTGTTCTACCTCAGCGCGTTTAGCGAGGCGGTTTCCTCGGCACGTCTTGTTAAAGCAGAGATCATGTCCCCTTATTCCGGGATTCTCATCAATACGGGCGTGGGTAACCCAACCGCGCCATTTACTACGGCGCTTGGGAGATAAGCGAGTTTTACCAGGCTGGTGGGGGCGCATAGCCGCGTCCGCCCATATAAGGGGATAAGGATCCACCTTTTCATCCACGCCTTCTTCCTCCTTTGCCTATCTATTTCCGCGCACTCGAGCTCCAGCGCCCAAGTCCGCACACCCCACCTCAACCTTCTCCAGCCATGTCCGGAGCGGGAGGCAAGTGGATGGTCTCCTCTGTCACGGAGGGACACATCAAAAGACTGAGGAAGGCCGGATACTTGTCTAACGACATTGCGCACCGGCTTCCCGAAGAGGGGCAGCTCATCCCCACACCTAGGCCCCATGAGAGGGTGGTGTTCCTTCCCCATTTCCTCTGCGGACTAGGCTTCCCTCTCCACCCATTTGTCTGGGGGCTCATGTTCTACTATGGCCTGGATTTCCACGATCTGGCCCCGAACTTTGTCCTCAACATCTTGGCGTTTATCGCCATGTGCGAGGATTTCTTCGGCATCCGCCCCCATTTCGGCCTATGGCTCAAGACTTTCAATGTCAAGCCGAAGGTGGTGCGCGGCACCCAAGCGGAGTGCGAAGGCGCCATGGTGGGCAAGATGCCCAACGTCCTATGGCCCGAGGGCTCCTTCGTGGAGTCCCTAAAGGGGTGGCAATCGGGGTGGTTTTACATCACCGAGCCGCGCGACCCTGAATGGGTCGCAGCCCCCGAGTTCCGATCCGGACCCCCTACGCGGCTCACCTCCTGGAAAGAGACGGCCTGTCGTGGGGTAAAGAAGGAGAGCTGACCGGACTCCAAACATGCGTCCAAACCCTGGTGGACAAGAAGCTCAAACTTGTCAACGTAGTCCAGGTTATGCTCATCCGCCGAATCCTCCTGCGTCAACAACGGGCTTTCAACCTGTGGGAGTTCGACCCGGCGCAGCACCGAACTCTAAGCAGGCTCTTCGACACAATGTACGAAGATGCCTGGAAGGTGCTTTTCAAGGCCGCCGAGGCCCCCGCATCCTCTACCGAGGATCGCGGATTCAGCACGCAGCGTCGCGCTCGTGCGGTAAGCTGTTTTTAACTTTTACAGGGTATTAATTTTTCATAGTTTGACTCCATGCGGGATCTTAAGCTCCCTTACCTTTGACAGGATTGGCAGGAGACGTCCGGACAGATCATCTGTCCGGCTCCTTTACCCGAAGGCCCAGCGGACGCTCGCTTGGCGAAGCTGCTGGTTCCGGCACCCTATGAGGTGCCGGAGAAGAAGGCCAAGAAGAAGGCCACGGGGACTCGTAAGAATGCCCGGCGCCTGGGGGTGTCGGATTCATCATCCGACGACTCCAAGACGCACTCCTCCCGTGAAGACGAGGAGGAGGAAGAAGAGACCTCTCCCCCTCCAGCGGGGGGGGGAGAAGAAAAGGAAGGCCGCCCCAACTGGGGAGGCCGAAGGGTCCAAGAAGGGGAAAACCCTTCCTCCGGACGGCTCCACCAACGCCGACGACGGTGAAGAGGAGTGGCCGCACAGGGCCAAGCCCCTGGCGAGATCGTAAGTGTCCGGATACCAGAGTGATTCATAGTATTCTTCCATTGCACAGCTTTTCCTTATGTCGAACATGTTTATGCAGTCCACCCAAAGACCGGCTCGACGTGTCGTCGAGCGGTTCCCTGGATTCGTCGGATGTGAATTCGCTTCCGACGGCTACCTCCCCCCACCCTACGGACGACGCCGAGGTGCTATCCCAACAGGTTCCAAGCCAGGAGGAGGTGGTCCTGGAGGCGCCGCAAGGCGACCTCCCGGACTCCAGGCGCAAAGGGGATAAAACCCCCAAGGGCTCCGAGTCCGGCCTTGAGCTGGACACCGCGCCAGAACCTTCAATGGTTCCGGACTCCAGTAGGCGGCCTCCTTCCAAGAGGAGTGAGCCTACCGAGCCGGTGACATCCGTCCAACTGGAGGCACCGGACAATGTGCTGGAGACGCTTAACGGCGCCTCCATCGATGAGGGGCACCGCACTATTATGAGTGCGGTGATCCAGAAGGTTTAGTTCGCCAAGAGCGGACTGACTGAAGCCTGTGCCAGCCTTCTAACAGGCTTTGAGGTAGGTAAAGAATATGTAAAAATATTACCGCATAGACAGTAGCCCCTGATGCTCTGTTCGGCGTTCAAAAAGAAAAACCGAATAGAGGATCTAATAACATTCGCAGGAGTCTAACATAATCAAGTCAATATGCGTATGCAGGCTTCACTGCTGGCCTCCGCCGCACTGACTGCGGAGGTGGATATGTTGAAGCAAAACCTCGCGCGGTCCGAGAACGAGCTCGGCCATGCCAAGAGGCAACTCGAGGAGAAGGAAGGTAAGTAATACCTTGCGTAATTATATAGAGAAGATGTGGTTGCAAAAAATGATAGGATCAACGTGCTATTATAGGGGCCACGACCGAGGTGGCAACCCTTAAGCAAGCGCTGTCCGAGGCCGAAAACAGGGCGGCCGCGGAGCGCACAGAGAGAGAGAAGCAGGAGGTGCAGAAAGAGCTCCAGGCTCTCGTGAAAAAACACGAGAGTTTGGAGCTTGACTCAAAGACGCAAGCGTCCGAGCTTGCAGCAGCCCTCAAAAGCGCGAAGTCTGCAAAGGCCAAAGCCCAGAAAGCCCTCAAAGAAATTGACGCGATGAAGAAGATAGCGGCGGGTAAGGCATTTATGCAAAGCAAGCATGTGAAAGTGAATTACTTATTACTTACCCGAGTCCGGAGCTCTCCAGGAGCGTTCGCAGATTTGCCCCGCAGTGCGTCGGACGCCGCCGCCTACTACCGAGCCGAAGAGGGGAGCTCGACGGAGAAGGTGTTCTGGTCTCAGTATGCTGAGGCCGGACACCTGGTGCCTTTGAGCGACCAGCTGAAGCAAATGGTCGAGCTCCACAAGGTTGCCGAACAGGCCATAAAGGGCCTCATAGTTCGGCTGTGGCCTGGAGAGGCTCTGCCTGGGAGCTACTTCGGGCTGGTGAGGCGGCTGGTGGCTGCCTGTCCACGGCTTGAATTAATCAAGCGCTCCGTCTGCATCGAAGGTGCCCGTAGGGCGCTTGCCCATGCTAAAGTGCACTGGGGCAAGATGGATGCGGAGAAGCTGGTGAAGGACGGGCCGCCGCCGGGCAAGGAGCATCGCGTCCCGGAAGCGTATTATGAGGGCGTCCTGAAGGGTGCCCGCCTTATAGCGGATGAATGCTCCAAAAATGTAATTTTTGAGTAAACTCAGATTTGTGATCCTGTACGCTAAAAACTTGTTCATATGCGCTAAGCAACGCTTTTGAATTTAAAATATTACCTTCTGTGCAGCCGTATATCAAATTTGAGAGATGGCGAGTCGTCGGCTTCTGCCCCCATGCCACGAGTGCTGGGGTGTTCGGGATAAACATGAGCGCTCTTTTTCCCATTCTTGGGTCCTTCGAGGGAGGCGCTCAACACAACGAACAAGGCAATCGGACTATAATGCTTGAACACTCTCACTTAGCCATAGAATTCTATAATTTTAAATTTCGGTGAAGCCCCTAGTGTTCGGAAGACCGAGTTCGGGGCGCTATCCACGCCTAGTCCGGACAAAGCCGACTCCTCGCTCTAAGCGGCATAAGTCTTTAGGGACTCGAAAACCTCTCGAACAGCGACCAGCTCTCGCCTCATCATGACGGTCAGTTTTAGCTTTCTCTACTGAGGTGCTTAGCCCAGCTCAACTGGGGCACAATCGCAGTAGTTCTCCTAGTGCTACCTTAGCCAATATAACAGAACGTAAGGTACCAAAACATAGGAGCCGGGCAAACCCAACTATTGACCCAAGACATGATTCGGAGCCGATGCATATAATGCTATAAGTTCGGGGTGCCGCACTTGTGAAAGTGTTCGGACTTCTCACACCATGTTGTGGGGTACTTAAGCCCCTGACGTATTGGCCGTACCAAAGTGTACGGGTGCAACATGTCATTAATGAACATATATTCGTAAAAAAGAGGTAATGCGATAATAGACGGAAGCTATGCATTGTTTATTTAAAAAAGCTACGATCAAAGCAGAACGATACGAATAGTGCGATAAGCAAAAGATGGGACTATCAAATATGTCATTTCCACGGGCGAGCTGCGAAATGTTATGCGAAACAGGTATACTGCTTGTTATAGAGACCACCTTAGAGTTCCGTAGTGCGGCGTAGCTTTCTGCTTCCCTGGTTGTATCGTTTGTGCAGCAATTGTACTGCCGGACAAGCCTTCTGAAGACTGGAGTCCTGAAAATAAGAGAAAATTAAGACATCGGCAGCCCCTAGTGCGGTTTAAGCCGCGTTTCGGGCGTGCCGTGATGGTGCCCCTCCCCCTGTGCCCATGGTATTTCCAGAGCACAGTTATGTACGCGCAGCACTGGTTTCGCAAGTTCGCGAGGGCTGGGGTTGGGGCCGCATTGATACGCTTGCTCTGAACGTGCCGGGCGGTCTTGGTGTAGGTTACTCCGGGTGCGCTTGACGGTGTCCGAACGTTTAATGGCCGGACTGGAGAATTGCCTTGAGAGGCTGCTTTGTACTTCCACTGCGATAGCCGCCGTATGCTCCTCCGTTCGGAGAGAGCGTTCGGTGTTTCCATTGACCGTGATGACGCCTCGAGGGCCTGGCATCTTGAGCTTGAGATATGCGTAGTGCGGCACCACATTGAACTTGGCAAATGCGGTTCGCCCGAGCAGTGCGTGATAGCCACTGCGGAACGGGACTATGTCGAAGATTAACTCCTCGCTTCGGAAATTATACGGAGATCTGAAGACCACTTCAAGTGTAATTGAGCCTGTACAGTTGGCTTCTACACCTGGTATGACGCCTTTAAAGGTCGTTCTGGTGGGTTTAATCCTCAAGGGATCGATGCCCATTTTCCGCACTGTATCCTAATAAAGCAGGTTCAGGCTGCTGCCGCTGTCCATAAGGACTCTAGTGAGGTGAAATCCGTCAATAATTGGGTCTAGAACCAATGCGTCGAATCCGCCATGACGGATGCTAGTGGGGTGGTCCCTTCGAAAAAGTGATCGGGCAGGAAGACCATGGGTTGAACTTTGGGGCGACTGGCTCCATCGCGTATATGTCCCTTAGCACACGCTTCCGCTCCCTCTTGGGGACGTGGGTTATGTATATCATGTTCACCGTCCGCACTTGTGGGGGAAAACCTTTCTGTCCACTGTTGTTCGGCGGCCGGGGCTCCTCCTCGTCATCACTATGCAGCCCCTTGTCTCTGCTTTCGGCATTTAACTTGCCTGCCTGCTTGAACACCCAACAATCCCTGTTGTTGTGATTGGCTGGTTTTTTGGGGGTGCCATGTATCTGGCATGAGCGGTCGAGTATTCGGTCCAAACTGGATGGGCCCGGAGTGTTTCTTTTGAATGGCTTTTTCCGCTGACCGGGTTTAGAGCCTTTGAATCCGGCATTAACTGTCGTATCCTCAGTATTGTTGCCGTTAATGCGGCGCTTTTGCTTGTTGCGACGCAACCTGCCACTGCTGTCCTTGGTATCCGAATTACCAGGGCTCTTGGTCATGTTATTGCTGCGAGCTAGCCAGCTGTCTTCTCTCGCGCAAAAGTGGGTCATAAGTGTCGTGAGGGCTGCCATAGATTTCGGCTTTTCCTGTCCTAGGTGCCGTGCAAGCCACTCATCACGGATGTTATGCTTGAAGGCTGCTAGGGCCTCTGCGTCCGGACAGTCGACGATTTGATTTTTCTTGGTTAGGAACCGTGTCCAGAATTGTCTGGCCGATTCCTATGGCTGCTGAATTATGTGGCTTAGGTCATCGGCGTCTGGTGGTCGCACATAAGTGCCCTGGAAATTGTCGAGGAATGCGGCTTCCAGGTCCTCCCAACAACCAATTGATTCTGCTAGCAAGCTGTTAAGCCAATGTCGGGCTGGTCCTTTAAGCTTGAGTGGGAGGTATTTGATGGCGTGTAGGTCATCACCGCGGGCCATGTGGATATGAAGGAGATAGTCCTCGATCCATACCGCAGGATCTGTTGTGCCATCGTATGATTTGATGTTCACGGGTTTGAAACCCTCGGGGATTTGATGATCCATTACTTCATCTGTGAAGCATAGTGGATGTGCGGCGCCTCTGTATTGGGCTACATCACGACGCAGCTCAAACGAGCTTTGTCTACTGTGTTCGGCCCGGCCGGATTTACTGTATCCGGCATGACGAGTACCGTCTCGTGCCGTGGGGCGCCCATGTGATCCGTAGATCGATCTTGTTTGCCTTGCCTTATCCTCCAATATGTCTCGCACGTCTGGCACATTTTCCCATGCCTTGGTAGTTTTTGAGCGGCGTCGGGGTGCGGCTTGAGTGGAGGGCCGAGAGGCCTCTCTGTCGCGGCCACGGGGTGGCCAGTCGGCCGCATCATGCGCTGGTGATGTAGGTTTAGGTGCTTCCTCCTCTAATTGGGGTAGCAACCTGCGCTTTGGGTAGCTCTTGGAGGGGCGTTCGAGTTCATACTCTTCGGCCGCAAGGACTTCAGTCCATCTGTTGGCTAGCAAATCTTGACCAGCTCTAAGTTGTTGCTGTTTTTTCTTGAGGCTGCTCGCCGTGGCCATAAGCCTGCATTTGAAATGCTCTTGTTTGACGGGATCCTCCGGCACGAAAAATTCGTTGTCATCGAGGCTTGCCTCGTCTTCAGAGGGAGGCATATAATTATCGTCCTCGACCTCTCTGTATGCCACTCTCTCATGAGGGCTGGCTTCTCTATCCTCCTGTGCTGAATCTTGCTAGAGGTGGTTGTCTTCGGCACTGTCCGGGGTGTTATTATCCCCCGTGCCGGAATCACCGTTTTTGTTTTGGCGGGATTTAGAGCGGCGCCGCTGACGCCGGCGCTTAGGCTGCTTCTTGGAGGGGTCATCCTCCGCTGTTCCATCGCCATTGCCTTCTTTTGGGGTGTCCACCATGTATATATCATACGACGAGGTGGCTTTCCAGTGCCCTATAGGCGCTGGTTCTTGATTGTCTCCTGCATCGGCATCCATACCGTCGATGTCTTCCGAGTCGAAGTCGAGCATGTCGGTTAAATCATCGACAGTGGCTACGAAGTGGGTGGTGGGTGGGCTTTGAATTTCTTCATCATCCGCATCCCAACCTTGCCGACCATAGTCTGACCAGGGCTCTCCTGACAAAGAGAGAGACTTTAGTGAATTCAGAATATCGCCGAAGGGCGAGTGCTGAAAGATGTCCGCGGCGGTGAACTCCATGATCGGCGCCCAATCGGGTTCGATCGGTCGGGGCACGGAGGGCTCGGAGTCTGGAGAGGAGTCCGGCTCCTTGGAGTCGTGAGCTTCGCAGAGGATAGGGCTGGTGTTCGACTCGATCGCCGTAGAGATTGCAGCCCCCGAGGCGGTGTCTAACCACCCATCCTCAGTTGGTATGATCGGCTCCGAGCTAGGGGTCGGAGCGGACACAGGTGCGGCCTCCAGGGCGCTGTTCGGCGGCAGAGCTAAATCATGCCTATCGTAACAGTGCGGCGCGCTCGGCTGTGGCTCGAATCCGTCGAAGATCAAGTCTCCGCGGATGTCGGCCGTGTAGTTCAAAATTCCAAATCTGACCTGATGGCCAGGGGTGTAGCTTTCGATCTGCTCCAGATGACCAAGCGAATTGGCCCGCAGTGCAAAGCCGCCGAATACGAAGATCTGTCCGGGGAGAAAAGTCTCACCCTGGATCGCATCGCTGTTGATGATCGGAGAAGCCATCGGGCTTAAAAGCGACGACACAGAGGAACTCTCAATGAAAGCACCAATGTCGGTGTCAAAACCGGCGGATCTCGGGTAGGGGGTCCCGAAATGTGCATCTAGATCGGATGGTAACAGGAGGCAGGGGACACGATGTTTAACCCAGGTTCGGGCCCTCTTGATGGAGGTAAAACCCTACGTCCTGCTTGATTAATATTGATGATATGGGTAGTACAAGAGTAGATCTACCACGAGATCAGAGAGGCTAAACCCTAGAAGCTAGCCTATGGTATGATTGTTTTTTCGTCCTACGGACTAAAACTCTCCGGTTTATATAGACACCGGAGAGGGCTAGGGTTACACAGAGTCGGTTACAATGGTAGGAGATCTACATATCCGTATCGCCAAGCTTGCCTTCCATGCCAAGGAAAGTCCCTTCCAGACATGGGACGAAGTCTTCAATCTTGTATCTTCATAATCCAGGAGTCCGGCCGAAGGTATAGTCCGGCCATCCGGACACCCCCTAATCCAGGATTCCCTCAGCGAGGTTTGGCCCGAGAGAAGAGAGCCCGTGGAGTACGGCGAGAGGGAGACTCCTTGGCCGAACTCACACGATGCCGAAGAAGGGTCCGGCTCCATGATGGCTGCCATCGACACAACTTCCCTCGGCTCTCCCACAACGGGTTTGGTGGCCGCAGATAGTCTGGCGAGCTCAGGGAGCCTGTTGAGGGAGTCCTAGATTAGGGGGTATCCGGACAGCTGGATTATATCCTTTGGCCGGACTGTTGGACTATGAAGATACAAGATTGAAGACTTCGTCTCGTGTCCAGATGGAACTCTACTTGGCGTGGAAGGCAAGCTAGGAAATACGGATATGGATATCTCCTCCTTTGTAACCGACCTTGTGTAACCCTAGCCCCCTCCGGTGTCTATATAAACCGGAGGGTTTTAGTCCATAGGACAACCTACAATCATACCATAGGCTAGCTTCTAGGGTTTAGCCTCTCCGATCTCGTGGTAGATCAACTCTTGTAATACTCATATCATCAAGAATAAATCAAGCAGGACGTAGGGCTTTACCTCCAGCAAGAGGGCCCGAACCTGGGTAAAACATCGTGTTCCCTGCCTCCTGTTACCATCCGCCTTAGACGCACAGTTCGGGACCCCCTACCCGAGATCCGCCGGTTTTGACACCGACATTGGTGCTTTCATTGAGAGTTCCTCTGTGACGTCGTCGTAAGGAAGGATGCCTCATCTCATTGTTAAAAACAACATTACCTCCGGGGGAGCTCTAGCTGTCGGCCAAACTCTCCAGCTGGGCAGTTTCGTCGTGACTGCCTGTTCGGCCGCTGCATCGACGATGACTTCTCGGGTCATCAAAAACAGCCTCCACATCGGCTCGGAATTTGCCGAGCAGATGGATCCAATGTAGCTCTCCTCCCTAAACGAGCTCTTGGATCGCATTGCCGCCTTGGGAGTCGCCAC
The DNA here is from genome assembly GCF_003073215.2 of Triticum urartu. NCBI lineage: Eukaryota > Viridiplantae > Streptophyta > Magnoliopsida > Poales > Poaceae > Triticum > Triticum urartu. Next base: position 164,526,971 of record NC_053023.1, on the reverse strand, counting down.
GGACTATGATCGGATTGGGCTTAAACCCGATCAAAGGGAGATTAACTTTCCACCGGTCACCCATCATGTTGTGGTGGTGGAGGAACAATGCGGTGATTCTTCCTATATCTTGAAGTCTAACTATGTCCGAATTCCTGAGCTCTCAGAGCCGGATACCCATTTACGGGAGGGCATCACCCAAACCCTGAACCTAGAGTTAGGCAGCGGGCCAGACTCATCGTGCAACATGCCGGAATCTGAACTTCCAAGATCGGAAACCCCTCGGCCCCTGGGTCTCAGATCGGGTAGGGGTCCGGACTCAAATCCACCCACCCACCCAGACATAAACGATCTTTCCCACATTAGGCAAGAGCCCCATGAAACAGTACATCATTATTGGGCCAGATTCCTCCTTGTGATGAACAAGGTTAAGGACTACCGCGAGGAAGACGCAGTCTCACTTTTTTGCAATAACTGCACGGACAAGGGAATCCTTAACGCCATAAGTCGTCGTGACATATCACGCTTCGCCGACTTGGCGTCCATAGTACGAAAGTACTGTGCGATGGAAGGTGCCTGGAAGACCGAAACAAAATTTTGGGATAATCCGGCTCCGTATACGCACCCAGTCCGAGGTAAAAGGGTGCACTACCATAAGACACCCGAGTTCATTACAAAGAAGCAAAAACCCTCTACAGGGCACGGAACCGTATTGGAGGGATGGCTTAACGGACCCTGCAAAATTCATAGCACAGCGGATACAATACCAACGCACAGCCTTAGAGCATGTTGGATACTCCGGCAGTTGGCCAAAAGCGGTGAGGATCTTCTTATCCCAAATACCACAGAGCACCATCCCGTGGATAACAATACGGTGTTAACAGTCTTTGAGACCTTCGTGTCAAATAATAGGCGCAAGTGAACACTCCACAGCATGGCCGAAATCTGCCATGTAGCAGCAATAAATCCATGGAGTGACACGGCTATTACCTTGAATGCCAGTGACGAACCTAAATTCTGAACAGCCCGAGCACCAGCCGCACTGGTCCTCAGTCCAATCGTGGACGGCTTTCGACTCACCAAAGTACTCATGGACGGCGGCAGCGGATTAAACCTCATCTATGAGGAAACTCTTCAAAAAATGGAAATAGACTGGAACCGCATTGAGCAAAGTAGCACAACCTTCAGGGGAATCATACCCAGTCGGGAGGCATGATGCGCTGGGAAAATCACACTTGATGTGGTATTCGGTATGCAAGAGAACTATAGGTCCGAAGAAATTACATTTCAAGTGGCCCCGTTCAGCAGTGGATACCACACCCTTTTAGGACGTGAGGCGTTCACAATCTTCCAAACTGTACCCCATTATGGGTACATGAAGCTCAAAATGCCCGGGCCCAACGGAATCATCACCCTCGCCAGTGATCCAGACACAGCACTCCGCGCCGAAAACAAAATAGTCGCACTGGCCCTCGAGGCATTATCCGAAGCCCTCTCGGCTGAGGAATTAACTACGCTACACTCCAGAGTGGACAGGGACGACGTGATACTCGACAAGAGATCCAAGTCCACCCAACAGACCCTACAAAAATGGCCTCCATCGAGACACAGTTAAACCCCGCCGTGGACGCCGCACTACGAGAGTTCCTGCGTGAGAATTGGGACATATTCGCCTGGCATCCCTCAGACATGCCAGGAATCCCACGCAGGCTGGCCGAACATAGCCTCAATATCCTAAAGGGATTCAAGCCGGTCAAGCAAGCCCTTCAGCGTTTCTCCGAAGCTAAGAGACAGGCCATGGGAGAGGAACTAGCCAAGTTATTGGAGGCCGGATTCATCAGAGAAATAAAACACCCGGACTAGCTTGCAAACCTGGTGATGGTACCAAAGAAGGATAAATCCTGGCACCTTTGTGTCGATTTCAAGGACCTCAATAAAGCTTCCCCAAAGGATCCCTTCCCCCTCCCCCGCATCGATCAAATTATTGATGCTACCACAGGACACGAGTCATTGTGTTTCCTCGACGCATACTCCGATTACCACCAAATCAAGATGGCGGAGTCCGACCAAGCCGCAACGGCATTCATCACACCATATGGTCCCTTATGTTTCAACACAATGCCTTTTGGGCTCAAAAATGCCGGCGCAACATATCAGCGCATGATTCAGACATGTCTGGAGAAACAAATCGGCAAAATAGTAGAGGCATACGTAGACGATGTGGTCGTCAAAGCCAAACACGTCGACTCTTTGATAGACGACTTGAGGCTCACATTCGACAACCTCCGAACATAAGACATCAAGCTCAATCCAGAAAAATGCGTTTTCGGCGTACCAGCCAGAAAGCTCCTGGGTTTCATTGTCTCCAGTAGAGGTATTGAAGCTAATCCGGCCAAAATCCGAGCTTTGTCATAGTTGGCTACCCCAACAGAGCTCAAACAAATCCAGAAGTTAACTGGATGCATGGCGGCTCTAAGCCGCTTTATCTCCCGCTTAGGAGAAAAGGCATAACCCCTTTATCGCCTCCTTCGGCGCACCGAATACTTCGAGTGGACAGACGATGCCACAGCCAGATTGGAAGAAATAAAAGCCATACTGGCAACCAACCCAATCCTGGCCGCGCCAAACATCGGCGAACCAATGCTATTATACATTGTGGCAACCCATCAAGTTGTAAGCGCAGTGCTCGTCGTCGAACAAGAAGCGGACGGACATAAATTCCCTCTTCAAAAGCCGGTATATTATGTATCCACCGTCCTCACTCCATGCAAATCACGGTACCCACATTATCAAAAGATAGCCTATGCGGTATTCATGGCATCCCGGAAACTGCGACACTACTTTCAAGAGTGTTCGATTACAGTAGCCTTGGAGGTGCCACTCAATGATATTATTAACAACCGCGATGCCACGGGCTGGATTGCCAAATGGGCCATTGAGCTCCTCCCGTTCGACATAACATACAAACCTCAGCGAGCCATTAAATCGCAAGTATTGGCCGACTTTGTCGCCGAATGGATGGAAGCCGAACTCCCTAAAGAGTACGACGCATACTCCAATTGGATTATGCACTTCGACGGCTCCAAAATGCTGGCTGGACTGGGGGCTGGCGTCGTCCTGACGTTGTCGGTGTTCTGGGAATGGGGGTCCCCAGACTTGCCTGCCTGCGGCCTGCGGCGTGGCTCAAAGGGGGGCCCAGCACGGCCCATCTTCATCAACACAGACCCAAGACCCTCGCGAGGGGCCGAGCCTCGCGGGGCAGACGACACGGAGCTTCCCCAGGCAGGGCCTCATCAGGCTGGCTCGCGAGGAGGCGGAGAGATCAAGGCGGGGTACCTCATGAGGTGCCCGTGACGCAAGCCATGACGACCAAGGGCGCCAGGCGGGTGCCAGCCCGCGCAGTGTCCTCCTTTCCCCTTTGGTGCAAAGGGGGCAAGCACAGCTGCGGAGTACCGAGGCATCAGGCAAAGGTTGCCATTTCGGTGCAACAAGACCAAGACCAGGAGGACTGCAAGATGGAGGTCATTGTGGAGCCCAAGACAGTGTCACCACCAGAGCTTTGTGCAGGCCAAGACTACTTTTGTCAGGATAGCTGGTACTAGTTGTCCCCCTTCAAATTAGCCCGCCATTTTTGGCTCCCTTCCCGCTTGATATTCGGGAAGAGGACCAGGGCCTCTATAAATAGGACCAGCCACCCACGAGAGGTGAGGGAGGACAACCAAGAAGAGAGAGAGAGAGAGAGAAGGGTGACTGAACTCCTCCCAGCAGTTCATCCCCCAGCCAAGAACAGACCCTCGCGAGGCCGTTCTTCCTTGTATTGTTCATCATCATCAGCCCAAGAGGCAATCCACCACACACTGGAGTAGGGTATTACACCACAGCGGTGGCCCGAACCAGTATAAACCCTGTGTCTCTCGTGTTGTTCTTTCCATAGCTCAGATCTTAGCGAGGCAGAGGGATGCAAGTAGGTAGGAGGCGAAATTTCCGCGCGTACCCCAGTGTTCGAACCTCAAGGGTCTGCCGGAACCCGAAATCTGACATTTGGCGCGCCAGGTAGGGGTGCGCCGGAGTTTTCTCTTCCGCCACCGCCACGGCCTGCCTCGCGATGAGTAGCGCGTCCCCCGCTCCGGTCGCCGGCGCTAGCATGGGGGCCAGGGGGCTCCGAGCCCTGGCCCCAGCCCTGCAACGGGTACGGTGGCCGGACAAGTTCAAGCCAACGACGCCGCCGCGCTACGGCGGCCCGACAGACCCGCTAGCCTTCTTGCTGGCGAGCGAGGAGGCTTTCCTCGAAGTCGGAGGTGACGATGGGGTCGTGGCCAACTGGCTCCCCATGGCCCTCACCGGCGCTCCACGCACATGGCTGCTCCACCTGCCGGCAGCCTCCGTGGCCTCTCAGGAAGAGCCCCGCAGCCTCTTCCCCGCCCATCGCGCTACACCAACACCCCCGGTCGTCGCGGCCCTCCTGGGCGGCTCGCAGGCGCCGCCTACAAGTCACCACGTCAAGCCGTTCATCCGCCGGGTCAGCGCCGCTTCCACGCGGCAGGGGGCTCTCCCGGACCGGGCGGCGCCCGAGACCGGCCTGACCTTCAGCTCGGAGGACCACCCCTCCAACTCGGCCTGCTCGGGTGCGCTCCCCATGCTGTGCACCCCCACCATCTGCCAGGTGGCCGTCACCAGAACTCTCATTGATGGAGGTGCGGGCCTCAGCGTGCTCTCGGTTGAGGCTTTCAACCTCCTCTGCATACCCCTGGAACGGCTGCAACCCAGCCGGCCCTTCTCAGGCGTTGGGGGCAGATCATCCAGCTCCTTGGGACAGATCTGGCTCCCAGTAACCTTCGGCACCTACAACAACTTCCGCACGGAGCTGGTCGACCTCGACATCGCCCCCATCGGCCTCCCCTACAACGCCATCCTCGGCTACCCAGCGCTGGCCCAGTTCATGGCCGCGACGCACCCGGCGTACAACCTCATGAAGATGCCTGGGAGCAGCGATGTCCTCACCGTGCACGGGGACACCGGAGACGCGCTGCGGGTGCTCAAGCTCGCCTTCAAGACGGCGGCGTCGACACAGCCCGCCGACTTGGAGACCCCCGAGCCCAAGGGGGCTGCACCCGCCAAGAAGAAACAGTTGTTCACCCAAGACAAGGCAGAAACCAAGCAGATACCCGTCGATGAGGATGGGTCCGCCAACGCCACTTTCACCATAGGCGCCAACCTCGAACCCGAGCAGGAGGAGGCCCTGGTCGGGTTCCTGCGCGCAAACAAGAAGGTATTCGCTTGGGAGCCTGACCAGTTGGCAGGGATCCCTAGGAGTGTAATCGAGCATCACCTCAACGTGTGCCCCAACGTGCGCCCTGTGAAGCAGAAGGCCAGGCGGCAGTCCATAGAAAAGCAGGCCTTCATCGTCCAAGAGACCCGCAAACTAGAAGCCATTGGGGTCATTCGCGAGGTCCGATACCCGGATTGGTTGGCCAACCCTGTCGTCGTGCCAAAGAAGGGAGGGAAGGAGCGCATGTGTGTCGACCTCACCAACCTCAACAAAGCATGCCCGCAAGATCCGTTCCCGCTCCCCCGCATCGACCAGATCGTCGATTCCACCACGGAATGCGACCTGCTATGCTTCTTGGATGCCTTCTCTGGGTATCACCAGATCAAGATGGCGGTAGAAGACGTCGAAAAGACAGCCTTCCTAACCCCGTGTGGGGTGTACTGCTACACATGCATGCCATTCGGGCTGCGTAACACAGGGGCGACCTTTCAGCGACTGATGCACATCACCTTGGGCCCGCAGCTCGGGAGGAATGTTGAAGCTTGCGTCGATGACATTGTGGTAAAGTCTCGGGAGGCCAGGACCTTGATACAAGACCTGGAGGAAACCTTCGCGAGCCTCAACGCGGTGAACCTACGGCTCAACCCAGAGAATTGTGTGTTCGGAGTCCCCTCAGGCAAGCTCTTGGGTTTCCTCGTATCCCACCGAGGCATCGAGGCTAACCCAGAAAAGGTCAAGGCGGTGGAAGACATGAGCCTGCCAAAGACCCTCAGAGAAATGCAGAAGCTCACGGGGCGTGTGACCGCGCTAGGGCGCTTCATCTCCAAGTTGGGGGAACGAGCGCTGCCCTTCTTCCAGCTAATGAAGAAAAAGGGGCCCTTTGAGTGGACTGAAGAGGCCGACAAGGCGTTCCAGGATCTCAAGAGATACCTGACCAGCCCACCGGTCATGGTGGCTCCGCGCCCTCAAGAGCCCCTGGTGCTTTACCTCGCCGCCACTCCCTACTCCGCCAGCACAGCCCTGGTGGCAGTTAGAGAAGAGCGTCGAATCAAAACTGCAGCAGCAGCCCGGGACAAGGCAGAACAGGAACAAGGAAGGCCCACAGAAACTGCCACCGCGGCTGAGGAGGATCAGCCGCCGCAGAGGAATGCACCGGAGGCGGAAGAGGCCCCTCTCCCAGATGGCCAGTCTCAGGAGGCCTCATCGCCTCAAGAGGCGCCATGGTCTCCGAAGGGAGCCGCCAGCACTGACGCACCCAACCTCGTTGAGCACCCAGTGTACTTCGTTAGCACGGTGTTGCGGGATGCGAGGGCACGGTACCCCATGCCTCAGAAACTCCTCCTCGCACTACTGGTGGCCTCGCGCAAGCTGCGGCACTACTTTCAGGGTCACCCCATCAAGATCGTCTCGTCATACCCCCTGGAGAGAGTGCTCAGGAGCCCTAACTCAGCTGGAAGGGTCGCTGAGTGGAACATAGAACTGCAAGCGTTTCAGCTCGAATTCAGCACGACCAGAGTCATCAAGGGAGAAGCTTTGGCGATTTTGTGGCAGAATGGACGGAGGCACCAGGCCTCAAGGCAGACGAGGATCGGTCCCTCTCCCCGGGAAGTGAGGCGCCAGAAGGCTGGGTCATGTACTTCAATGGGGCGTTCTCCAGGCATGGCGCTGGGGCTGGGGCGGTGCTTATATCGCCCACTCAGGACAAGCTCTACTACGCTGTGCAGCTCTGTTTCCAGCAAGGTGAAAAGGTCTCCAACAACATAGTGGAGTATGAAGGTTTAATAGCGGGCTTGAAGGCCGCAGCTGCCCTGGGAGTGAAACGCCTCACCATCAAGGGCGATTCGCAGCTCCTTGTCAATTTCTCCAACAAGGTGTACAAGCCGAAAGATGAGCACATGGAAGCCTACCTTGCGGAGGTCCGTAGGATGGAGAAGCAGTTCTGGGGGTTGGAGTTGCAGCATGTGCCCCGTGGCACCAATCAGGAGGCCGACGACATCGCCAAACGGGCATCCAGGTGGTTACCTCAGGAGCCTGGCGTTTTCGAGGAGCGGCTCTTCAAGCCCTCAGCCCTGCCGTCAATGTCAGACACGGCTCAGCCTCGGGAGGAGCTCCCCCAGCCACCTGCCAGGGGAGCTCTGGCCTGTGGCCCGGCCTTAGGAGCACGCCTGCTCCTGACGATGGAACCTCAGGAGGGATGCTGGATCACGGAGCTCTGGAGTTACTTAACACAAGGGACCCTGCTGGAGAAGGAGGAGGAAGTGGAGCGAGTGGCACGCCAGGCCACAGCGTACTGCATCAAGGATGGAGAGCTCTACCGGAAGCGACCAAACGATGTATCCCTGCGCTGCATCTCCAGGGAGCAAGGGAAGGAACTCCTGGAAGATATACACGGCGGAGACTATGGACATCATTCATCATCACGGACCCTCGTCAGCAAGGCGTTCCGCAGTGGGTTTTATTGGCCCACCGCGCTCAATGACACCGTCGAATTAGTGAAAGCTTGTGAGGCCTGCCAGTTCCATGCCAAGCAGATCCATCAGCCAGCAGGAGGCCTGCAGACCATACCCCTTTCGTGGCCATTCGCAGTCTGGGGGCTGGACATCTTGGGCCCGTTTCCTCGGGCGCCAGGGGGCTACCGCTACCTCTACATCGTTGTGGACAAGTTCACCAAGTGGGCTGAAGTAGAGGCTGTTCGCACCATTCCCGTGGGTTCCGCGGTCAAGTTCATCAAGGGCATCGTGAGCTGGTTCGGGGTGCCGAACCGCATCATCACGGACAACGGTTCGCAGTTCACCAGTAACCTCTTCAAAACATACTGTGCTAACCTTGGAACGCAGATATGCTACGCTTCGGTGGCGCACCCCCGAAGCAACGACCAGGCTGAGCGAGCCAACGCAGAGGTCCTGAGGGGCCTCAAGACCAGGACGTTCAAGAAGAAGCTGGAGGCCTGCGGCAGAGGTTGGTATGATGAGCTTCAGTCCGTATTGTGGTCCATCCGCACAACCGCGACCAAGCCGACTGGAGAGACCCCGTTCTTCCTGGTCTATGGAGCCGAAGTGGTCCTCCCTCACGAGGTCAGACGTCGCTCCGCGCGGGTCCTGGCGTTCGACGAGGCGCAGCAGGACGCCATGCGGGGGATGGACCTCGTGCTAGGGGAGGAACGTCACCGAGAAGCCGCGCTGCGAGCGGCGAGGTACCAACAAGCACTGCGGCGATATCACTGCCGCAACATCCGCCCCAGAACTCTTGAGGTAGGAGACCTCATGCTCAGGCGGGTTCTCTCCAGGGAGGGGCTGCACAAGCTCTCTCCCATGTGGGAGGGCCCGTTCAAAGTTGTTCATGTTTCCAGGCCCGGTTCCGCGCGCTTGGAGACTCAGGAGGGGGTGCCGGTCCAGAACGCATGGAACATCCAGCACCTCTGGAGGTTCTACCCCTAAAAAGGCCCGGAGCCTGTGAAGAAGGCGAATGCCTGTGAAGCTGTCGCGTTTTGGAAAAGGCCCAGAGCCTGTGAAGAAGGCGAATGCCTGTGAAGCTGTCGCGTTTTGGAAAAGGCCCAGAGCCTGTGAAGAAGGCGAATGCATGTGAAGCTGTCGCGTTTTGGAAAAGGCCCAGAGCCTGTGAAGAAGGCGAATGCCTATGAAGCTGTCGCGTTTTGGAAAAGGCCCAGAGCCTGTGAAGAAGGCGAATGCCTGTGAAGCTGTCGCGTTTTGGAAAAGGCCCGGAGCCTGTGAAGAAGGCGAATGCCTGTGAAGCTGTCGCGTTTTGGAAAAGGCTCGGAGCCTGTGAAGAAGGCCAACGCCTGTGAAGCTCGCCGCCCATGACACTCTCACGTAATAATGAGTTGGGGCTGTACACGCCCCGGAGTCTCAGGAGCGCCGGCCTCAGGTCCTGGGGCTCCCTCCCACGCCCAGTGGCAGCACTTAGCTCCGCGTTGGTGAGAAGACGTCGAAGACTAGATTAGGTGCCGGACGCGGCTTTTCATTTGCTTTCCGCAGTTGGCTTGTTCCTTCTCATTCAAAGTTTTATTGAAGTTGTTGCCATCTTTGGCTTGTGGTTCTTCGACTTTTCACTCTCCTGCCTCGATTTCTCTTATACAAGGCCTCGCGAGGGGGGGGCCGCCAAGCGCCCTCGCGAGTGTTCCTATCCTAGTCGTTCAAAGGGTTCGTGACCTGGGCCCATTATAGGAGCATCCCTCCAGTCTGTGCCCCACGGGCACCACGACACGAACACAGGGCCTGGGTCGGTCGCCCCCCCCCCATGGCTGGGGCCGGGAACTATCCACGCGCGGGCACGTAGCCGGAAGGTACGATAACGGAAGCAAAACGATGATTAACAGCAATAACCCAAACACGCCCCCGCGGGGCTCCACACTACTGTCTTTTTACGCAGGAAAAAGGGAAGGAAAGAACAAATCAGGCGCAACTCGCCTCACACCGGCCCGCAGGGAAGACCCGAGCTGCCTTCGGGGCTCAGGCAGACTCCCTCTCGCGCTTCACCGGGGCGCGACGGCGGGCGGACACGCTACCACCTCCCAAGCAGATACGACGGCGTGGACGCTGACCGTGGCCACCGCTAGAAGAGTCGCCGCCTGAAGAAGAACCGGAGAAGCTTGGGGAACCCTGAGCGCCGGCAGCCACGCGAGCGCTGCCCTCTCCATCATCGCCAGAGCTGGGTTCCCGGCCGCGGTCGTCGCCCTCGGGGCAGCACCCTGCGCGGCGACCATCTTCCCCAAACACCCTCACATAGAGGGTGGCATCGCCGTCGAACTTGAAGTGCAGGGTGCACCGACGGCTCAGGCCACACGCGCGGGCAAACGTCTACCAACCGCGGGCCAGAGCCAGGCTCCCAGCTGCGGAGACCTCCAGTGAAGCCCATGAGGCCCGGCTGCAGCAGCCGTCGGCCTGAAGCCAGAGGCCGCCCGGGGCGCCGGCCGGGAGCTCGCCGAGGAAGCGAGGAAGTGGAAGCCGGGTGCTAGTCGGCTCCGCCGACCACACGACGAACTCCGGCAGCACCTCAGCAGCGCGAAAGCGTGGCCTAGGGGGACGCGCAGCCAGAGCGCGCCCCCCGGCCGCAGCAATCCACCCGTCGCTGTGCTGGAAATCGTCTCCACGGCCGCGGGGAGCTGCCGTGGTGGCCACAGGATGTTTGCGAGGGCGCCCTCGGCCGCGCTTGGGCGGGGGAGAGGCAGGCTCAACCTGGCGAGCCTTCCCCTTCTCTGCGGCCGAGAACCTCCTCGATGGGGCCCTGAAGAAGAAGGAGAAGCAAGGGGGGGATGAACCGGAAGGGCGCGCGCCGATCCGTACTTATAGCTGGCGAGGGCCAATCGACGGCCCCCACGATCGCAGGTAATTATGACCCGCTTTGCATGCAGGGACTTGTCCAATCCGTGCAGTTGCCAAGGCGCCATGGGGAAGTGGAGACGCCCACGTCCAATCAACCGCCACGCGGCGCCCAAGACCGCAGGCTGTTAGGGCCCGCGGCGCTTCGCTCTTGCCCTTTCGCCTCCTGCACGGCCAAGCCCGGGCGCGCCTTGGGCCCCGGGGCTACTGTCGGTGTTCTAGGAACGGGGGTCCCCAGACTTGCCTGCCTGCGGCCTGCGGCGTGGCTCAAAGGGGGGCCCAGCACGGCCCATCTTCATCAACACAGACCCAAGACCCTCGCGAGGGGCCGAGCCTCGCGGGGCGGACGACACGGAGCTTCCCCAGGCACGGCCTCGTCAGGCTGGCTCGCGAGGAGGCGGAGAGATCAAGGCGGGGTACCTCATGAGGTGCCCGTGACGCAAGCCATGACGACCAAGGGCGCCAGGCGGGTGCCAGCCCGCGCAGTGTCCTCCTTTCCCCTTTGGTGCAAAGGGGGCAAGCACAGCCACGGAGTACCGAGGCATCAGGCAAAGGTTGCCATTTCGGTGCAACAAGACCAAGACCAGGAGGACTGCAAGACGGAGGTCATTGTGGAGCCCAAGACAGCGTCACCACCAGAGCTTTGTGCAGGCGAAGACTACTTTTGTCAGGATAGCTGGTACTAGTTGTCCCCCTTCAAATTAGCCTGCCATTGTTGGCTCCCTTCCCGCTTGATATTTGGGAAGAGGACCAGGGCCTCTATAAATAGGACGGGCCACCCACGAGAGGTGAGGGAGGACAACCAAGAAGAGAGAGAGAGAAGGGTGACTAAACTCCTCCCAGCAGTTCATCCCCCCAGCCAAGAACAGACCCTCGCGAGGCCGTTCTTCCTTGTATTGTTCATCATCATCAGCCCAAGAGGCAATCCACCACACACTGGAGTAGGGTATTACACCACAGCGGTGGCCCGAACCAGTATAAACCCTGTGTCTCTCGTGTTGTTCTTTCCATAGCTCAGATCTTAGCGAGGCAGAGGGGTGCAAGTAGGTAGGAGGCGAAATCTCTGCGCACACCCCAGTGTTCGAACCTCAAGGGTCTGCCGGAACCCGAAATCCGACAGACGTCCCCAAGCGGAGATACAGTTCAATACGTACTGCAGATACTGTATACATACTCCAACAATGCAGCCGAATACGAAGCCCTGTTACATGGTCTTCAGATGGCAGTTTCCATGGGCATTCAACGCCTGGAGGTGCGTGGGGATTCGAACCTCGCAATATCCCAAATAAATGGAGACTTTGATGCCAAGGATCCGAAGATGGCGGCCTATCGTAACGCCGTCCTAAAGATGTCAGCTCGGTTCGAGGGGCTCGAATTTCACCATGTGGCTCGGGAAAACAATCAGGCAGCGGATATCCTCGCCTGCATCGGCGCAAAACACGATGCGGTCCCCCCCCCCAATATCATCTTAGAGAGGTTGTTTAAGCCATCCATGGTATGGGAGGGGGACACCGGCAATATTAGTCCGGACCCGGCCACAACACTCGATACCGAACACTCTGACATAATCAGAGGCTCTGCCACCGAAACAACGCCTTCAGCCCACGTAATAATGGCCATCATAGCCCCGTGGACAGAACCATTCCTGGCCTACCTAACTAGGCAGGAACTTCCGGAGGACCAAAATGAGGCACGCTGCATAGTGCGGCGATCTAAAGCCTACAGGGTCCATGAGGGAGAACTGTATAAAAAAAGCACTACCGGAGTCCTTCAAAGGTGCATCTCCGAAGAGGAAGGGTGGAACCTTTTGGCAGAAATTCATGCCGGACTCGGCGGTCACCACACCGCAGCCCGGGCTCTTGTAAGCAAGGCCTTCCGTATAGGATTCTATTGGCCAACGGCCCGGGCAGATGCACAGGACTTGGTCCAACGTTGCGCCGGTTGCCAGCTCTTTGCAAATCAAAGCCACATGCCACCCACCGCCCTCCAAACAATCCCCATTACGTGGCCCTTCGCGGTCTGGGGGCTTGACAAATACTTACTGGTCATGGTGGATAAATTCACCAAATGGATAGAGGCCAAACCTGTTAAACAGCCGAATTCGGACCGGTGATAGACTTCATATCCGGGGTCGTACACTGTTATGGCGTCCCCCACAGCATCATCACTGACAATGGCACGAACTTCAGGGCCGATGAGGTAAAACTCTGGTGCAGCAAAATGGGCATCAAGCTCGATTACGCTTCAGTCTATCACCCACAAACCAACGGCCAAGTTGAGCGAGCAAACGGTCTTATGATGAGCGGCATTAAACCCAGATTAGTGCGTTCCTTAACGGAGTCTAACACGCACTGGGTAGAGGAGCTTGACTCCGTACTCTGGGGGCTGCGGACCACGCCGAATTGTAGTACCGGATACACACCCTTCTTAATGGTGTTCGGCGCAGAGGCAGTCTTGCCCTGTGACATAATTTATGACTCACCTCGAGTGCGCATGTACGAAGAAAGAGAAGCCGAGCTCGATCGGCAGGACAGTCTGGACACCCTGGAGGAGGAGCGCGATGTAGCAAAAGCCTGTTCTGCATTTTATCAGCAACAGGCTCGCAGATACCAAAGCAGAGAAGTACGGGCCAAAACTTATAACGTTGGCGAACTAGTTCCACGCCTGCCGTATAAGAAAAAGAACAAGCTCGAGCCCAAATGGGAAGGTCCCTTCATTATTGACCAAGTTCTGACCCGTGGAGCGTACCGACTGCGGGATGCATCGACTAATCGACTCGAGCCGAACCCATGGAACGCGGCCAGGCTCCGAAGATTCTACGCCTAGCGCCGGACTCTATGTTCGTCCCCTTCCTCTGTCCATTTTTGCATATACATTATCTGTCTTGTTTTTCTTTCTTTCTTTTATTCTTTCTCCAGGCCTTCAAGGGCCAACTTGTGCCTCGCTTGCACATTATAGATGCGCTAGCCGCGCTCATCATACCTGGGGGCTTCTTTCACAGAAGCTTGATTATTTATCTGGGCCTCGTGCCCCGCACATGTGTTACGCTTCCACATGTACCTTTTTTTGCCATTATATGCACCGATATGACTTAAGTTTTTGCCAAGCTGGGTTGCCTGGCTCTTGTATTTATGCCCTACGTTCCCGTTAATTCGGCTAGGGCATAAGGGGAGCACCTCTGCGATTGTTACTGCCAGGTCAGTCGGATGTGTACCTCAGACTGGGTGAAGCCGAAAGCTAGCGTTCTTAAGGGAATATTCGGTCGATGAACAAAAGATGATTTTTATTTATTTTCCATATCTATCTCCAGATGTTTTTTCCTGCATTTCTTATCGCAGTCCGGACATGCACCTTAGGGCATGCATACCCAGGGAAAGGAACCCTTAACGGAACTATTCTCCTTGGAAGATGTTTCTTACTACCCATGTAATATAACATAACTAGTTGGGCACTTGTCCGTTCAAGCACTAATGACCCCTACGCCTGGTATCCACGCATACCCCGGTTCTTATATAACTGAGCGGGTATTCGGATACACTCCGGACTATTGGGTCCCGAGGTTGAAGCGAAAAGGTCCGCCAAGACAAATGATCTACAATCCGGCTAGAAGGCATTATACATGTCACTTTAATTACATAGTCATGCAGACTGACTAAATTCCTCTTCTATACCATCCAACAGGCGGTCTAGCCTACAATCCTGTTGGGAATACTTTGCGGCTAATTCTACTTGCCCATAAACTAAGCTAAAGGGGATCTATTTTCCGTCGGGCCCCACAGGTCCGACCTCGGCCATGTGATTTGGGTCAGCCTTGGTATACCGCGTCTTCACCATGGCCCAGGCTTCTCTGGCACCTTGACGGCAGGCCGATATCTTCCATAATCGGAAGCGCCGACGTGCTCCCTTGAGCTTCTCCGTAAGCTCGGCAACGCCTTCTGGAAGGGAGACGGATGGCCACAAGGCCTGGGCAACACCTTGCATCACCTGCCGAACTTGTTCGTGCAGATGTGAGAGCTCGGATAGAATATCACCCGCAGACCTGGGCATTTCCTTCGCGGGACGACCCGTCAGCATACCTACAGACATAACGCTGTTAGTAGGCTTCTTCGCTGAACTCCTTCAAAAGGATTCGTTCAAGCACTTACTGAAAATGCCGCGCCGAAGCCACTTATTCTCCTTCTCGGAGTCTGCAAGCTAGGCTCGAACGTCTTTTAGTTCCACGCTCAGCTTGATATTGGCGTCTTGGAGATTGTTTTTCTCCCGCCTAACCTCAGTCAGCACGCGTTTGCCAGCCTCTAGCTGTCGCACGACATGCTGGTCCTCCGGATTTTCTCCAGATTCATCTGCAACATCTATTGTTAGATCTGCAGCCACGCCGCACACTATATGATAACCATCATTCTTTAAAGTAAATGTTACCAGCGGGAGACTTTTTCGGTTCCTTCAATGCGGCAACAACGGCCCGCAGTTGGGTCTTGCATTCCTCCAGCTCCTGTGACAGCCTAGTATTCTTCTCTATAAGAACCTGCACAATAAAGATGATCCTTAAATCAGTTCTGCTAACTGTTTCAAGTCTCAGGGGCTACTGATACATATGAATCATCAGATTTACTTACCCGTACATCCTTTACATACTGATCCGTGGCTCTGGCTATACCATCTTGAGCAGCACGGAGGTACGCCTCTCCAGAATTGAAGGCATCAAATGCCTCTGGTGAGAAACAAGCGTCACGGAGTACGGCCTGGCGGCGCCTATGATTCATGGCGCTTTCCACTTCTGAGTTTGTAGCGGATAATATATCTGCATCCTCTGTAGGGGGATTATCCGGTGCCCGCCCCATATCAGCTTCCGCCTCCATGTCCGGTCCTGGCGCCCGACTGGTGGAAGCGTGATTAGCAACATTGCTGGATATATTCTGGCGAGCATTTTTTCTGTTAAAGAAACACGGGCGTCGTTACATTTCGAGAAAGAAGACAACAATGGAGCGGGGTTTCTATTATACCTTTGCGCCGGCGTCTCCGTCCTGACCGCCTTCCTTTTTGGCCTGCCCGGCCTCAGTGCCTCTTGTTGGCAAGTTGTTGCGGGTTTGGCAGGGCGTCCCGAATGCCTTCCCTGTAAAAACGCCATATGTATATGGTAGGTGAAGTGTCTAACAGGGGATCCTAGTTTTAGGAGTTGGGATTTTTTGGTTTTCTTACGATGCAGGAAGCAGTCCGGGATAGTCGGCCGTAATGGCCACCATGGCATCATCGTAGCTTAACTGATAGAACTGCCGGTCTATCAGCTCCACGAATATAACTGGATCTTCTTCAAGTCCGGAGTCGAGGGCCAGGTCAGGGTCCTCTGGTTGTGGAGAAGGGCTGCTGACCTCCTTTATGGATTTTCGCAATTCTTGTCGCAAAGTGGCAAGGTGAATACTTACGACAAAGAATGCGGGAAAATGGGAGTAAGGAGATATAACTTACCCAACTTGGAGGATTGTACATGGAGAATCCATCCCGTGGCTTGATGCGGATGAACTCCTCTTCCTCTCCCTTGAACAATTCGGACATAATTTTTGCTAAAGCAGCAGCATTGTCCGGACCCTTATGCCCGCAGCGGGTGGCATCATCCGCCCCGTTAAAACACCACAAGGGGTGCCCACTATATTGAAGTGGTTGCACTCCCCGCATTATGCAAATCGACATAACTTCGATTACTGTCAATCCTGATTAAGCCAGTGCTTTAATCCGGTTCATCAGGTAGAGGACTTCTCCATTGTCTTCCACCTGGGGGCTCCGTGGGCGCCAACTTCAGCGTTTCTTCAGAGGAGCGTTGCTGAACTCAGGAAGACCCCGCCGAACAAGGTCCGGAAGGGGAACGTCCTCCATATAAAACCATTCCGAAGGCCAGTCTTCGGACGACTTCTTCGGGGTACCGGACAGGTATCCGGTACCAGCGATGCGCCATATTTCGGCTCTGCCCACTTGATCAAGTGACCCCCTCTGTGTGAGAGGGACGAGGCAAAATAGCCTTTTCCATAGCTCGAAGTGAGCCTCGCAGCCCAGGAACAACTCGCAGAGAGCAACATAGCCGGCGATATGTAGAATGGAGGCAGGGGTGAAATTGTGTAATTGGAGGCTGTAGAACTCCAGGAGCCCGCGGAGGAACGGATGAATTGGAAATCCGAGTCCCCTTAATAAATAAGGAACAAGGCAGACCCGCTCCCCCATAGAGGGACTGGGAAAGCTCTCCGCTTGCTCCCCGCCATTGTAGGTGGCAAGCCCGGCTCGCACGGGCACCATGTATGCTGGAGGGAGAAATCCCTTAGTCTGCAGTTCGATTAATCGACTGTGTGGGACTGAACACCTCTCCCAATCACCGGGCTTAGGGCTACGGGGGCGGGAGGAGGAGCTGCGGAGGTCGGCCATGCTGGAATGGATCTTTCCGAAGCACGCTCTGATGGATTCTCGCTGGGGGAGAATGGTATGGATCGGATCTGAGAATCCCCGTCCTTTTAATAGACAATTTATTTGTCTAGCTAGGGGGGCGAATGTAAAAACGCCCTGTCGCCTCGTATTCATTCAACGCGTGGGAGATAGCCCTTATTGGGCACAGAAGCCAAGAGGTCCAAACATTTATGGGACCGGACACTGCTTTACAAACATTCGAAATATGGAGAAGAACCAGCCTTGCAATGCCGAAGACAACACTGCGCGCCGGACTCATCGTCATTGAAGCCTGGTTCGGGGGCTACTCATGGAGTCCTGGATTAGGGGGTATCCTGGCAGCCAGATTATATCCTTTGGCCGGACTGTTGGACTATGAAGATACAAGATTGAAGAATTTGTCTCGTGTCCGGATGGAACTCTACTTGGCGTGGAAGGCAAGCTAGGCAGTACGGATATGGATATCTCCTCCTTTGTAACCGACCTTGTGTAACCCTAGCCCCCTCTGGTGTCTATATAAACCGGAGGGTTTTAGTCCGTAGGACAACATACAATCATACTATAGGCTAGCTTCTAGGGTTTAGCCTCTCCGATCTCGTGGTAGATCAACTCTTGTAATACTCATATCATCAAGAATAAATCAAGCATGACGTAGGGTTTTACCTCCATCAAGAGGGCCCGTGCCTGGGTAAAACATCGTGTCCCCTGCCTCCTGTTACCATCCGCCTTAGACCCACAGTTCGGGACCCCCTACCCGAGATCCGCCGGTTTTGACACCGACACCTGTCTTCGGACCTGGCGATACGCTCCGGATCTAAGGCTGGAGCGGAGATTGAGGACGCGGATCCTTAGAAGATCAAGTCTCCTCGGATGTCAGCGACATAGTCCAGATTTCCAAAACTAATCTGGTGACCTGGGGCGTAGCTGTCAATTTGCTCTAGATGGCCAACCGAGTTGGCCCGCAATGCGAAGCCGCCGAATACAAAGATCTGCCCGGGGAGGAAAACCTCCCCCGGGGAAGCTTTGTTGTAGATGATTGATGGAGCCATCACACCTTCTGATGGTGACACAGTGGAACTCTCAATGAAAGCACCAGTGTCGGTGTCAAAACCGGCGGATCTCGGGTAGGGGGTCCCGAACTATGCATCTAAGGTTGATGGTAACATAAGGCAGGGGAGACAATGTTTTATCCAGGTTCGGTCCCTCTTGATGGAGTTAATACCCTACGTCCTGCTTGATTGATATTGATGAGTATAAGGATTACAAGAGTTGATCTACCACGAGATTGTAATGGCTAAAACCCTAGAAGTCTAGCCTGTATGATTATGATTATCTCTATGGACTAAACCCTCTGTTTTATATAGACACCGGAGGGGGCTAGGGTTGTACAAAGTCGGTTACAGAGAAATGAATCTTCATATCCGAACGCCAGGCTTGCCATCCATGCCAAGGAGAGTCCCATCCGGACACGGGAGAGAGTCTTCTATCTTGTATCTTCATGGCCCATCAGTCCGGCCCATGTCCAACAAGTCGGACGCCCGAGGACCCCTTAGTCCAGGACTCCCTCAGTGCTTCCCTCTTATGGCCCATAAGGCCCATAACTTCTCCTGGGGGGTTCCGGTAACCTCCCGGTACTCCGAAAAAATGCCCGAACCACTCGGAACCATTCCGATGTCCAAATGCAACCTTCCAATATATGAATCTTTACCTCTCGACCATTTCGAGACTCCTCGTCATGTCCGTCATCTTATCCGGGACTCCGAACAAACTTCAGTTCATCAAATCACATAACTTATAATACAAATCGTCATCGAATGTTAAGCCTGCGGACCCTACAGGTTCGAGAACTATGTAGACATGACTGAGACACATATCCGGTCAATAACCAATAGCGGAACCTGGATCCTCATATTGGCTCCTACATATTCTATGAAGATCTTTATCGGTCAAACCGCATAACAACATATGTTGTTCCCTTTGTCATCGGTATGTTACTTGCCCGAGATTCAATCGTCGGTATCCTCATACCTAGTTCAATCTCATTACCGGCAAGTCTCTTTACTCATTTCGTAATGCATCATATCATTACTAACTCATTAGTCACATTGCTTGCAAGGCTCATAGTGATATGCATTATCGAGAGGGCCCACAGATACCTCTACGATACACGGAGTGACAAATCCTAATCTCAATCTATGCCAACTCAACAAACACCATCAGAGGCACCTGTAGAGCATCTTTATAATCACCCAGTTACGTTGTGACGTTTGATAGCACACAAGGTGTTCCTCTGGTATTCATAGTTGCATAATCTCATAGTCTGAGGAACATGTATAAGTCAGGAAGAAAGCAATAGCAATAAACTAAACGATCATAGTGCTAAGCTAACAGATGGGTTTTGTCCTTCACATTCCGTTCATCAAATGACAACACATGTCTATGGCTAGGTAACTTAACCATCTTTGATTAACGAGCTAGTGAAGTAGAGGCATACTAGGGACACTTTGTTTGTCTATGTATTCACACATGTACTAAGTTTCCGGTTAATACAATTCTAGCATGAATAATAAACATTTATCATGATATAAGGAAATATAAATAACAAATTTATTGTCTCTAGGGCATATTTCCTTCAGAAATGTACGTTATATATAGGTATAGAAAAGAAACATACTAACTACATCATAAACATAATTTAAACAATTATTAACATGCAAGATAATATCATATTTAGAATCTATACATTTTTCTGAGCGATTTTTATATATAACATGTTAAATTTGGAGTTTTTTTAAATGATATGAAAATTTCAACATATACTTAAATCTACGTAAAGTAAAAAGGTAAAAAAGTGGTTGGGACAAGATAATATCATACTATAGATATTCGGGGAGAAAAGGCAGCAAAAAAGAGTGAGAACCTGAGATCAAACCCATCTCTCCCCGATGGTAGAGCAACGCCCTAACCAGTAGGCTGCTTGTGTACTTGTGATAATGTTAGGGCCTAGCTGTAAATGATCCAGACACAACTGGCGGCCACCTAATAAAAAAGGAATAGTTTTTGTCACTTACGGGTGGTATTGGCGGGTAATTTCTATCAACTTTATGAGTAACTTTCGTGACGTACGACCACAAGCAGTAGACGCTTTATTAGCGTCCGTGCCAGCTCATTCCACTGCTCCGCCGCCGCTCGGGGTTGTCTATCGTGACCCCATGGCCGCCACTTAGCTCGCAACGGCGTCGCCGGTCGCGCCAATTCTAGTCCTCAGCCCTGCAAAGGCCCAAGATGCCGGGCCGAGCTGCCGACACTCGGGCGTCGTCGGACTAGGTGATACCGTCGGCTCCTCTTTGTCCTCTGCCCCACACTCCCCGCCTTTCCTCGGCTCCGGCGAGCATCTCATCCTTGGTGACCTTCCCCTTCCTGAAAACCGAGCTCGGCCATTGGATCTGCGGCATCCGCCTCCCGGCTTACCCACCGTCGAGTTTTCATGTTCCATTTTCTTTTGAAAATTATGATATCCCATTTTATGTCTATTGTAAAAACAGAAGATTTTTTTGGCTATCTAAAACCTACTCTCTGCACACATAAAATTGTTTTTGGGTATCTAAATAAGGCTAGCCGTTGGAGATGCTCTTCTTATGGTGTGTTTGGTAGGGTGCATGGAGGATGCATGAGGGCAAAAGTTCCTAATCCGACCCACTTTTACTTGTTTGGTAGGGTGCATGGGCTCACCTAGGCTATGTCCATCTGATGCAAAATAGGCCCCTCAGCCATGCTCATCTCCTGCACCCTAGCGAGGGTGCATAGAGGCAGCCAAGCTCGCCCCGACCCTCATCCCCACCCACCAGACCACGTCCAGATATGTTTAAATTTTCAAAAAAAAATATTCATAATTTCAAATTTTGTTTAATTTTTTCAAAAATATTTAGAAATTCCAAATTAGTTTAATTTTTTGAAGATGTTCAGTATTTCAAATTTTATGTAAATTTTCAGGAAAATGTTCATAATTTCAAATTTTGATTAATTTTCAAAAAAATCAGAATTTCATCTTTTTTAATTTTCAATTTTTTTGAATTTATAATTTTGTTTAAATTTTCAAAAAATGTTCAGAATTTCAAAATTTTCTTTAAATTTTTAGAAAACATAGAATTTCAAATTTTGTTTAAATTTTCAATAAATGTTCTGAATTTCAAAATATATTTAAATTTTTGTTCACATTTTTTCAATGTTGTTCACTATTGAAAAAAATATTTGGAATTCAAAATTGTTCAGCATGTCTAAACACATGCAGGCTGCCAAACAAAGTGTCAGCTCAGCATGTGTGAGCGCATACACATCTGTCAAATAACAGCAAATGCATGAACTCAGCATATATGCGAGAAAAACAACTAGGCTAGGTGCATACATGTACCAAACACACCCTTAAGGATGCGGATGGGCAGATAGCCGTGTCGACAAAACGGTAGCAACCATGCAAGGTTGGGGTTGCATGGTGAACACCTAGGGAAAACTACAGTAGTTCCCATCTAGTTGTTTTTTTCACGGGTAGCTCTCATCTAGTTTATCAAAAAAGGTTATCATCTAGTTAGAGGTGATTTTGTTTACTCTCATCTAGACGAGAGCTAGCCACGCCGCAAAATACAGATAAAAATGGAGTGGAAATGGACGAATCTAGATGTTTCCCTTTTTTATGTGGAGGCGAAAACAAATGCAGAAATCCGAGAAATGAATATGAAAATAGATATTATTGAAAACAAACTTGGAGTGGATAGGGCAGAGACATGACAACAGAAG
Organism: Triticum urartu; assembly: GCF_003073215.2. Lineage (NCBI taxonomy): Eukaryota > Viridiplantae > Streptophyta > Magnoliopsida > Poales > Poaceae > Triticum > Triticum urartu. The sequence goes on along the minus strand of NC_053023.1, from coordinate 164,505,161 downwards.
CGGGTGTTGACCCGAACTTAAAAACCCTCTTGAACCATAGAAAAAATACACACAAATGAAGGAACTTAATCAATTGTTAACATGACTAAAAAAATATTATAATGGTTATATTATGAGATATGAATTTGTGCATAATTTTTAAGTTTCGGCAACACCAAAGCACATTTGTGGTAGCTAGAAGAACAAGTTCCCTATATAAGCAAATCAATATAGTGTATCAGGTCGCCCTCTTACAAATACAACCCATTGTAACAACAAAATAATCTCTTAAGTAGAATTTAAGCCCCACCTTCATTGTGGTTACAATCATGGCTAACTTCCTTACGTGCTAGTACATGTTGGGCCACCCATGGGCCATTATATTCGCTGTGTAACCGTGTATTGTTTGGCGGGTGCGCTACAAAGCAGCATTGGCCCCATAGTAGAAATGGAGAATTTCTTATTCATGGAAACCGATAGTTTCTTTTCCTTGTCCGTTCCATCGGGAAACACCACTTGTTATCGTTTCCGCTATTTTTATTTTGCAAATTTCCGTTTATGTACCCCTTTCGTATTTACTCCGTTTCTGTTTTTCCGCCAGAAAAGCGGAATTATTTTGCTCCATTTTCATCCCTACCGCAAAGTATATTATGCGAAGTATTGCTTGATTTTTTTCTTGAAAAAGAGAATTAGGCCCGGTCTCTACATCATTGTGATACACACAACCATTTATAAAAAGTCTTAAGTATCACAATCCAGTATCAAAGCACAAAGAAAAAATATAGTCATGATTGACAAAAATAGGGATATATGCCTATACACATTGCTTATTATTGGACTGTCATCCAAACCGGTTATATAGATCAGGTACTACAATCACCCATTGGTTGCACACAAAGACCATAAACTCGCGCACCTTGGCATGGTGCAGTAAGGACCATGTACGGACCCATCCATCATGTAGCTCGGTAGATAACCTGCAAAAAATTATGAAGATAATTTAGTTTGAACCTGAGAACCGCTATTGGGAAGCTTGACACGTTTTTATGGCATTGTTTTCTGGATTAGTTTTAGTTGCTTACCACGTATGTCACATGGTAAAAAAGACAAGTACATTTTTATGGCATTAACCAAGAATCACCATTAGCAATTTCCCATAGACACACAAAAACGCACTTAGTCGGGTTAAGCATCATCTTATAAAACCGGAGATTATCAAAAATTTCCTTCAAATCATCGAGCAAGGTCTTCTTCTTCCTTGACTTAACCACAATGTCGTCAACATAAGCATGAACGTTACATCAAATCTGCCCATGAAAGCAATTCTGAACATAGTGATGATAAGTTGCATAGGCAATCTTGAGCCCAAAAGGCATAGAAACATAGTAGAAAGCTCCAAAGGGTGTGATGAAGGTTGTCTTCTCCCGATCCTCAACTGCCATCTTGATCTCATGATAACCAGAATTAGCATCTAGGAAATATAAACTCTCACAACCCGTCGTGGCATCAATGATCTGGTCAATACGGGGGAGAGCAAACAGATCAACTGGACAAGGCTTGTTAAGATCTGTGTAACCAACACACATACGCCAAGTGCCATTCTTATTGAGAACAAGCACATGATTAGCCAGCCACTTAGGGTGAAAAACTTCAACTAGAACCCGACGGCTAAGAGTCGGGCCACTTCTTCTCTAGTTGCCTTACATCTCTCTTCGTTAAAACAACAGAGGAACTGTCGGACATGTTTCATCTTAATTAGGATCCACATTAAGGTGGTGCTCAGCGAATTCTCTCGGTACACCTGGCATGTCAGAAGGTTTTCATGCAAAGATGTCCCGATTTTCATGGATGAACTCGATGAGCGTGCTTTTCTATTTGGGATCCATCCCAGTCCCAATAGTGAACTGTTGAGAAGAATCACCGGGGACAAAATCCACTTGCTGCGTGTCCTTTGCCAACTTAAACTTGAGCAGAGGGCCCTTCTTAGTAGTGGGCTTCTTCAGAGGGGTTATATCAGTCAGATCCACATTATCCTTATAAAACTTGAGCTCATCAGTAGAACAAGCCAACTCTGCATAAGCAGCATCTCCCTCTTCACATTCCAGGGCTATCTTGCGATTTCCGTGAACTGTGATCGTCCCTTGTGGCCCGGGCATCTTAAGATGCAAATATATGTAAGAAGGGCGAGCCATGAATTTAGCGTAAGCCGGTCGTTCGAACATCGCATGATAAGGACTCTTGATCTTCACCACCTCAAACCACAGTGCTCTGCTATGTAATTATATTCATCACCAAAAGCCACTTCCAGAGCAATCTTTCCGACAGGGTAAGCTGACTTGCCAGGCACAACTCCATGAAATACCGTAGAAGATAGCTTAAGATTCTTCTCTGTCCGATTCATCTGCCGAAAAGTGACATAGTATAATATGTTGATGCTGCTACCACCATCCATAAGTACCTTGGTGAACTTATAACCACCCACTTGAGGGGCTACCACCATGGCCAGATGACTCGGGTCGTCAACGCGGGGCGGGTGATCCGCCCGGCTCTAGGTGATCGTGTGCTCAGACCACCTTAAGTATTGCGGTACAGCCAGCTCAACTGCATTGACGGCCTGTTTATGAACCTTTCGGTCATGCTTGCAAGTGCTCGTAGTGATGACATGGTACTGGCCGCTATTAAGCTGCTTAGGATTACTCTGATATCCTAACTGATTATTCTGCTGTTGACTACCTTGACCAGACTGCTGATTATGACCACCATGGCTCTGATAACCAGAATTTGAGCCACCACCACGCCAAAGCCAGTTCCCTGGAAACCTCCTGAGCCTGACCCGCCTGGCGGCCCATTATCGTTGCCATGTTGCTGTTGAAACGACTGGTTCCTATACTCCTGCATGATACAACAATCCTTCCAGGCATGACTAGACGGCTTGTTAGGAACCTGTTTAGGGCATGGTGCATTAAGAGCTTCCTCATAGTTCTTGGGCTTTCCCCCATTATAAGGTTGCTTGCCATTGCGACGCTGGTTTTTATACCCTGTATTGGTGTTAGCCATCAAATCTGACCCGCCATCGGGGTGTCCGTGTTTTCCACCATTACCATGGTTATTATGATTACCAATCCGCATCGGGGCGTTCTGCTGCCGACCCTTGCCGCCGCCGTTTTTCTTGCCCTTGCCAGATTTATCATCATCAGAGTTAGGATCCTTCGTACTATCAGAATCAGCATATCTGGTAAGTACGTCCATGAGATTGCCCATATCCGTGCACTTGCGCTTAAGCCGCCCAAGCTTCTGCACAAGAGACTGAAAGTGACAATTCTTCTCCAAGATCAACACAGCTTGAGCCGCCTGAATGCTATCGGAAGAGTGGATAATGCTCGCAACCCGGCGAGCCCAATGATGGGCCGACTCATGATCATGCTACACATAGTGTTGTAAATCAACAATTGTCATTGGTTGCTTGCATGTTCCTTGAAAATTCTTGATAAAGCACTCCTTCAACTCCACCCAGGTGTTGATAGAATTGGGGGGGGAGGTTCTTGAACCATGTACGAGTCACCCCCTCCAACATCATACTGAAGTACTTGGCGCATACCGCACCACTGACGTCCAACATATCCATGGCCAGCTCGTAGCTCACAATCCAAGCCTCCGGAGGAAGATCCGCCGACCCTTAAAGTCTTTAGGCATGCACTCGTTACGTAAAGCAGGCACTAGGCATGACACTCCGATGGTTCTAGCACTCGACCCGGCTCCCACCAAGGCTGAAGGGACTACCGGGGGCAACTGATAAGCCCCCTGGTTTGCTGCTTCAGCCCCGCGACGGACTCTTGCATTGTCCACAATTGCTTGAGCATAAGTCCTCAGGTGATGGGGCGGGTTACGACGTCATTCACTGTTGGAAACCGCCGGCGACTCAGCGTGCCCATTGTAACTATGACTCGGCAACGGGGTCGAATGTACACGATGCCGACTGTAAGAGTAATTAGCCTACTGAGAAATCGTCGTCTGCAAAAGTTCAATGGCATTTCGGGTTTCAACTGCGACCGGTCACTCGCCGGTGATAGGAATCGCAGTGAGCCGAGTTGCAGCCGCTACCATGTTATCCACCAGGTTGGAAAAGTGACCCGGTGGTGTCGAAAATGCGGTGGTGGTGTCCGAACATGGCAGGGGTCGAGAGCCGGCTCCTCCCTTCGGGCCGGCTCTAGCTGGAGTGGCTACACCACTACTCTGCTCCCCGGTACATCAGAGGTTAATTGGGGTATTACCGGTGCTCCTGGAGTACTTGGGCCTGCCCTTGGCATGTTGAAAAAATGTATGGGTTCGTAACTCGGAGGCAAATGGCTCTGGTACCTCCACTGATGAACCGCATTGGGTGCGTTCTGCTCAAGGTTTAGATGCCAAGCTTCTGTCTTCAGACGCTCCGCCTCTGCATTAATCTGAGCTTGCAACTCGGCTGTTCGGGTGTTTTCAACATTGATATCTTCCTGGGCCTTGGTCATCTGCTCTCAAAGCTTTGCAATCTCCGCATTGTGCTCTGCCTGGTTCTCTGCAGTAACCTCGGTCCCCAGTAAGGTCGTCAGGGTGGTCATCAGCTCAGACAGAACATGAGCCATAGCCCTGGCCGAGCCGGACGCTGAGGGGTCAGTAGTTGATGTTGCTCCAGCCGCTGTGGAATTGAGAGCCGTGAAGGAAATATGCCCTAGAGGCAATAATAAAGTTGTTATTTATATTTCCTTATATCATGATAAATGTTTATTATTCATGCTAGAATTGTATTAACCGGAAACTTAGTACATGTGTGAATACATAGACAAACAAAGTGTCCCTAGTATGCATCTACTTGACTAGCTCGTTAATCAAAGATGGTTAAGTTTCCTAACCATAGACATGTGTTGTCATTTGATGAACGGGATCACATCATTAGAGAATGATGTGATGGACATGACCCATCAGTTAGCTTAGCATAAATGATCATTTAGTTTTATTGTTATTGCTTTCATCATGACTTATACATGTTCCTCTAACTATGAGATTATGCAACTCTCGAATACCGTAGGAACACCTTGTGTGCTATCAAATGTCACAACGTAACTGGGTGATTATAAAGATGCTCTACAGGTGTCTCTGATGGTGTTTGTTGAGTTGGCATAGATCGAGATTAGGATTTGTCACTCTGTGTATCGGAGAGGTATCTCTGGGCCCTCTCGGTAATGCTCATCACTATAAGCCTTGCAAGAAATGTGACTAATGAGTTAGTTGCGGGATGATGCATTACAAAACTAGTAAAGAGACTTGCCGGTAATGAGATTGAACTAGGTGTGATGACACCGACGATCGAATCTCGGGGAAGTAACATACCGATGACAAAGGGAACAACATATGTTGTTATGTGGTTTGACCGATAAGATCTTCGTAAAATATGTGGGAGACAATATGAGCATCCAGGTTCCGCTATTGGTTATTGATCGGAGATGAGTCTCGGTCATGTCTACATAGTTCTCGAACCCGTAGGGTCCGCACGCTTAACGTTCGATGACGATCGGTATTATGAGTTTATGTGTTTTGATGTACCAAAGGTAGTTCGGAGTCCCGGATGAGATCACGAACATGACGAGGAGTCTCGAAATGGTAGATACATAAAGATTGATATACTAGAAGACTATATTCGGACAACGGAATAGTTCTGAGGTGTATCGGGTATTTTCCGGAGTACCAGGGGGTTACCGGAACCCCTCGGGGGGTTATTGGGCCTCATGGGCCTATTGGTGGAAGAGAGGAGGCAGGCCAAGGCAGGGCGCGCGCCCCCTAGCCCAAACCGAATTGGACTAGGGGGGCGGGCCCCTTTCCTTCTCTCCTCCCTCACCTTCCTCCTTCTCCTTGTTGGAATAGGAAAGGGGGGCGAATCCTACTTGGAGTAGGATTGCCCCCCCATGGCGCGCCTCCTCCCCTTGGCCGGCCTCCTCCTCCCTCCCCCCTTTATATACGTGGGAGGGGGGCACCCCAAAGACACACCAAAGTTTCTCTTAGCCGTGTGCGGTGCCCCCCCTCCATAGAAACACCTCGGTCATATGGTTGCAGTGCTTAGGCGAAGCCCTGCGCAGGTAACTTCATCATCACCGTTACCATGCCGTCGTGCTGACGAAACTCTCCCTCGACCTCAGCAGGATCAAGAGTTCGAGGGACGTCACCGAGCTGAACGTGTGCATATCACGGAGGTGCCATACATTCTGTACTTGATTGGTTGGATCGCGAAGACGTTCGACTGCATCAACCACGTTGCTTAACGCTTCTGCTTTCGGTCTACGAGGGTACGTAGACACACTCTCCCCTCTCGTTGCTATGCATCTCTTAGATAGATCTTGCGTGATCGTAGGATTTTTTTTTGAAATACTGCGTTCCCCAACAAGCCGGCGTCGTCCCTGCCATGGAGATGGCGGCTCGGCACGACGGCTCATAGGGGTCCGGAATAATGTTGCCATCGGGATAACCCCCAAGCCTGGCATCTTGAAGCTGGTAGATCGACTCGGTCTCCCCGGTCGAAGACTCATTACCTGAGTAGAGAGAGTCCCCCCTCCAGACATGGAATTTTCTGCAAGTTCCATACCTTGCGTGAAGCCCACAAAGACATGCTTCCGTCCGACTGGAACTTGGGCGGGTTGCGCGCGCTGAGCCGGCTCGACGATGTCGGTGCAGATGTCCAGCTCAGGCTCAGATCCGTCGATCTTGCCGATGAAGACGTGGATTCCGCCGAAGGGGACCCGGTACCCATACTCGATTGAGTCGGCCTCGGGACCCCAGCCGGTGTCGTCGATGTACAGCTTGCCGAAACGATTTTTTTTCATCCTACCGACGGCATACCCCTCGATCCCTGGGAAAGAGCCCTTCAAGAACTCGAAACCACCGTGCGTTGGCCCCATGGTGGGCGCCAACTGTCGTGGATTTGTCACGGCATATGTCCTAGTGTGAGGACTTAGTCATGAGGCCATCACAACTAGGTGGTTAGCTTGTCGGGGTTGATCAGAATCGAGAGATGCGGATTTACCCAGGTTCGGCACCTCACGATCGAGGTAATAGTCTACTTCCTGCTTGTTGCTTATTGCTTGGAGATCAATTACAAGGGAGCAGATTCGCTTGACCTAGCTATTGATCAATTGTAACTTAGTCCTATCTGCCTCCGGGGCTCGTCTTTATATAGTCGACACCCAGGGCTTACAAGAGTCTGGGTCATACTACAATCCATGACTTAGTATGTTTCTAACTTGTCTCCTAAGTAAGGAAACTCCTGGCAACTTGGACTTCGGGACTATGAGCCGCCGTCTTCGGATGATGGGCCCTAAGCCGGCCCACTCTATGAGCCGCCCAACTGGTCTTGCACCTGGGCGCCTTGGCCCGTCTTGAGTTTTGCTCCTTAGCCGCCACCTAGATGACCCGACCCAATAAGCAGGTATCATGGGGTTATATCCCCAACAGATACCATCTTGGACTAGTGTGAATCTTGCTAGGAGTCCGGCCGGTTGGTGACCTGATCATCTCTCCTCTTAGTTCCCCAACAATATATAACACTTGCCTGAAGTACCTGGAAATGGTCTCTATTGATCTCCTGAAGGTGTTATGGTTAACCCTGAACCTCTGATTATGACCAACAACATGAAGGAAAATGGCAACTTGCTCTTCCACACTGGTGTGGATGCTATCTTGTAGCAGCCCCCTGCTCCTGAAGGTGTGCACAAGCCTGGTGAAAGGTGCTCTTGTCATTCTTGGCATCCACAAAGCCTATGTGTATTTTGCAGTTGTAGATGTGGTTCAGATTCGTTATCCTCTCTTTATCCCGGGCTAACATTGGGGCAGAATGGATGACAGGCTTGTCACCACGACGAACAACTCTCTTGTGGATCAACATGAACCATGCCTGAATCACAACTATCAGTGATGCTGCTTGAACCACCAGCTTCGTTCGTGCATCCACAACCTAGGCAACATCGATGCTGTCGTGAGCAATGGGGAAATCTATCCCACACCGTGCCTAATGGCCTAACAAACGACCTAACATAGGGGGAGGGGGTTCAATGTTGCTTACCAGCTTCAGAGACTACGACGAGGAAGGGAGGGGCATGAATGGCTAAGTCGAGGAGGACCAGACGGTGGCCAAGAAGAGGGGAGAAGCAGCTCGTGCTGCCGAAGAGTGTTGTTGCTTCCTCCGCCACTTGCCCAAATTTGAGTCGTCGTCGCCGTTGGTGCTAAGAGCAAAGCAAGTGCTTGTCCTAGAGCTAGTGGTGACCGAGTAAATTGGGAGGGGGGTTGAGCCTAGATTTTGTGCCATCCTGCCTCGGCCGATTTCCATCTCCCGCCATCTCCACACGATTTCCCCTGTCATCGTCACAAGCGCGCTACCTCCCTTTTTTGCGAACACGCAAAAGCTTTACGTGTCGATGTATTAGAAGAAGAGAAATAGAAGTACAGAGAGTCTGGGGGCTTGCCGCGGTTACAATCATCCCCATGGTAGCATATGGTGGGCAGCCATTAACACCATGGGGCACCTAACAACGCCCTACATGCTAGAAGGTCCTACCTCCAGAAGTCCGACAATCCCCTCGCACCAGAAAGTTTCCATAGATCAACCTCATCACTGATGCGACGATAAAGCTCTCTAGCAACGACCGCTGACCGCTCAAAGACACGACTATTACGCTCCTTCCATAGCATCCAGACGATGAGGAGGGCGAGCAAATCAAACCCCTTCCTCTGCTCCTTTGGGATCATCGCACGACTGGCTGGCCACCACTCTATGAGAGTTGCATCCATGGTGGGCACCAACTGGCCGAGGCCACACCGTGCGAGGGCAGAGTGCCACACCTCGCTGGCAAACACACAGCCCAGTGCCAGGTGGTCTGCAGTCTCAGCCTCCTGCTCGCACAATGGGCACATGATGTGGGACTGGAGGCCGTGTCGAAGGCGTCTGTCTGCCGTCCAAATCCGACGCCTCATTGCTAGCCAGAAGTGAAGCTTGCACTTGGCCGGGGCCCAAGTCTTCCGAAGGGCCCGACCGCATGGGAACCTCATGAGTCCAACAAAGAACATCTGGTAAGCCGAGCTCGCAGAATATACCTCAGTCAGCGTCCACTTCTAGATTATGCGATCCAGAATCTCAGGGAGTAGGTGCACCTCAAGAAGCAAGTCCGTGAGCATCAAGAATTGAGTTAGCACTCTAACCGTCAACACCCCTGTGATGTCCCTGATCCAAGCGCGGTCCGCCAGGGCCTTATGAACCGTTCACGTGCGCCGTGCACCGTCGTTCACCGCTAGGAATAGCTCTGGGGCCTCAAACTGAATGGAACGCCCGTGGAGCCAAAAATCCGTCCAAAAAAGAGCCTTTCTACCATCCCCCAACGTCACCTTGATGGACGAGTCAAAAATAGCCTGCACCTCAGGCTCAACGGCCGGCTGCAGGCCCGGCCAACAGCAATCAGATGTGCGTTGCATCCATAGCCAGCGTGCCCGAAACGCATAGCCTAATAGCTTGAGGTTCAGGACGCCCAATCCACCATACTCGAACGGCTTGCACACTTGCTCCCAAGCCACTAGACAATGGCCACCGCTGACGACATCGGTCCCCTTCCAAAAGAAGGCACGAATCCTCTTCTCAAACCCATCGATCAGCCATACGGGCAGCTGCATCGCGATGGAGTGATACACAGGGATGGATGTGAGGACCGACTTGACTAGCATGAGGTGACCAACCGTGGTGATCCAACGAGCAATCCATGGTTGTAGTTGATTGCATACCCTGTCCAATAAAGGTTGAAGACACACCCTTGGCAACCTCAGCTTGTACGAGAGAGGGAGGCCGAGATAGGTGCAGGGGAACCTCAGTATCTGGCATGGAAAGTGTTGGACAACAACTACTAGGTGCTCCTCGGAGCATCTGATCAGTGACAATGAGCACTTATGTAGATTGGTGCACAACCCACATGCTCCACCAAAACAGTCAAGCGCGGCCCACACGAGTGACAGGTCCGAAGGGGATGGCTTGACAAAGACAACCACATCGTCGGCGTACATCGAGGTGCGGAAGCGGGCACCTTGGAACTGCAGCGGCGACAACATGTGCATGCCCTCAGCCCTAGCGAGAAGGGCGTTCAGCACCTCCATCACAAGGAGGAACAACATGGGCAACAACGGGTTGCCCTGGCGGAGACCCCGGTGATGGAGGAATGGCCTTCTAGGCACTCCATTTAGAAGGATGGAGGAGCTTGCCGACGAGAGTAGGATGCACACCCATTCAACAAACCTCGGGCCGAAGCCAGCGTGCGAAGCACATCCAGAAGGAAGGGCCACGAGACAGAATCAAACGCCTTCGATATGTCGATCTTGAGGAGCATGGAAGGGATCCGACACACATGTAGTGCCCTAGTGGTGAGCCGCACCATCCGGAAATTATCATGGATACTCTAGCCACGGACGAACACAGACTAATTTGCCGCCAAAAGATCCAGCAGCCGCAGAGCGAAGCGCAACACTAGAACCTTTGAAAACAACTTGCTGCAGCTGTGCTCAAGGCTAACAGGACTTAAATCCTTGACCTCAACCGCACCGTCGTGTTTAGGTAATAGAACGATAAGAGCCTCGTTGAGCTTCCTCATGCCGTGTGGGCGAAGGGTGAATAACTGACCGAAAGCGGCCATGATGTCGCCCTTTATGACGGCCCATGCAGATTGGAAGAAACGCCTAAAGAACCCATCTGGGCCAGGCGCCTTGTCGGCGGGCATGTCCCTTACCGCAGCCCACACCTCTTCCTCCGAGAACGGCGCCTCAAGTTCCACGAGATCGACCGAAGGAAGGCCTAGAAACCCAAGGTTCAAGACATGTTCCCTAGGGACATCGGTGCCGAGCAGTCCATTGTAGAAGTTGAAGAGCATGTTCTCCTTGTCATCATGCTCGACGACCACCTCACCTTCCCGAGAGAGCGTGGTGATGTGGTTGCTCCGCTGCCGGTGCCGCGCGAATGGCTGGAAGTAGTGTGTGTTGGCATCACCTTCCCGCAACCAAATCACCCATGAGCGCTGTCGTGCAATTGTACGCTTGAGGGAAGCAAGCCCGAGCACCTTCAACTTGAGCTCCGCTCGGAACACGAACTCAGCATCAATGAGCTGCCTCAACTCTTGAGCCACGTCTAGCTGCAAAATAATCTCCTTGGCGAGGAGTAGTTGCCTCTGCGCGCTACCAACATGGCACTAAGCCCATGATTGCAATGCCCGCGCCATCCGCCCGAGCAGTATGCCAAGCCTAACCACAGGGTCCAAGCTAGGCAGTGTCGGTGTTGCCCAAGCCTCAGCCACCATAGGCAAGTAGCCATCAAACCTTGTCCAAATGGCCTCAAACTTGAATCGGTAGCACTTGGGTGCTAAGAGGTTCGAATGGAGGACGACTGGGCAGTGATCAGAAGACATAGTTGAACCAGCGCGCAATAAGCAATTGGAGAAGAGCTGCTCCCAATCCAAAGAGTAAAACCAACAGTCAAGGGGGGCGAGGGTGGGCTGCCGCTGCTCATTGCTCCATGTATAGCGCCGACCATGCAAGTTCAGCTCCGCAAGCTCCATGTCGTCAAGGAAGCGCCGAAAGCGGGCCATCCAGCGCCTATCAAGATTGTTGTTATTCTTGTCCGCCGCCTGATAAATGAGGTTGAAGTCACCCGTCAACGCCCAAGGACCAGGGTGAACTACACGGAAGGCATGAAGCTCTTGGAAGAATAGCATTCTCTCATCATTGGAGAATGGGCCTGATACGTCTCCAACGTATCTATAATTTTTTATTGCTCCATGCTATATTATCTACTGTTTTGGACATTATTGGGCTTTATTATCCACTTTTATATTATTTTTGGGACTAACCTATTAACCGGAGGCCCAGCCCAGAATTGCTGTTTTTTGCCTGTTTTAGGGTTTCGAATAAAAGGAATATCAAACAGAGTCCAAACAGAATGAAACCTTCGGGAACGTGATTTTCTCAACGAACAAGACCCAAGAGACTTGGACCCTATGTCAAGACACAAAAGAGGAGGCCACGAGGTAGGGGGCGTGCCTACCCCCCCCCCCCCCAGGCGCGCCCTCCACCCTCGTGGGCCCCCGGTTGCTCCACCGACGTACTCCTTCCTCCTATATATACCTACATACCCCCAAACGATCAAATACGGAGCCAAAAACCTAATTCCACCGCCGCAACTTTCTGTATCCATGAGATCCCATCTTGGGGCCTGCTCCGGAGCTTCGCCGGAGGGGGCATCGATCATGGAGGGCTTCTACATCAACACCATAGCCCCTCTGATGAAGTGTGAGTAGTTTACCTCAGACCTACGGGTCCATAGTTATTAGCTAGATGGCTTCTTCTCTCTTTTTGGATCTCAATACAATGTTCTCCCCCTCTCTTGTGGAGAACTATTCGATGTAATCTTCTTTTTGCGGTGTGTTTGTTGAGACCGATGAATTGTGAGTTTATGATCAAGTCTATATATGAACAATATTTGAATCTTCTATGAAATCTTTTATGTATGATTGATTATCTTTGCAAGTCTCTTCGAATTATCAGTTTGGTTTGGCCTACTAGATTGATCTTTCTTACAATGGGAGAAGTGCTTAGCTTTGGGTTCAATCTTGCGGTGTCCTTTCCCAGTGACAGTAGGGGCAGCAAGGCACGTATTGTATTTTGCCATCGAGGATAACAAGATGGGGTTTTCATCATATTGCATGAGTTTATCCCTCTACATCATGTCATCTTGCTTAAGGTGTTACTCTGTTTTTAACTTAATACTCTAGATGCATGCTGGATAGCGGTCGATGAGTGGAGTAATAGTAGTAGATGCAGGCAGGAGTTGGTCTACTTGTCTCGGACGTGATGCCTATATACATGATCATTCCTATATATTCTCATAACTATGCTCAATTCTGTCAATTGCTCAACAGTAATTTGTTCACCCACCGTAGAATACCTATGCTCTCGAGAGAAGCCACTAGTGAAACCTATGGCCCCCGGGTCTATCTTCATCATATTAATCTCCTACTACTTAGTTATTTCCTTTGCTCTTTACTTTGCCTTTATTTTACTTTGCATCTTTATCACAAAAATACAAAAAATATTATCTTATCATATCTATCAGATCTCACTCTCGTAAGTGTCCGTGTAGGGATTGACAACCCCTATTCGCGTTAGTTGCGAGGATTTATTTGTTTTGTGCAGGTACGAGGGACTCGCGCGTAGCCTCCAACTGGATTGATACCTTGGTTCTCAAAAACTGAGGGAAATACTTACGCTACTTTGCTGCATCATCCCTTCCTCTTCGGGGAAAACCAACGCAGTGCTCAAGAGGTAGCAAGAAGGATTTCTGGCGCCGTTGCCGGAGAGGTCTATGCAAAAGTCAACATACCAAGTACCCATCACATACCCTTATCTCCCGCATTACATTATTTGCCATTTTCCTCTCGTTTTCCTCTCCCCCACTTCACCCTTGTCGTTTTATTCGCCATCTCTCTCTATCCTCCCTCTCTTTCTCTATTTGCCTCTTTTTGCTCGCTTGCTTTTTGCTTGCTTGTGTGTTAGCTTGCTTGCTTGTCACGATGACTCTACCTAAATTTGGTGATCTTCACCTTAAAAGATTAGAGGAGATCGAAAGCAATGTCAGGAGCTTTATGGTTTTGCAATTTGAACATAATAGTTTCTTCAGAAACGAGCTTAAGGAATAGAAAAGTTTTATGAGTTTTGTGAATAAAGAGCTTGATGATATCTCTAAAGAATTCGATGGTTTAAGATCCCAAATTGCTCGTCTTGAGAAGTTGACCGCTGAAATTTCTGATAAGCAAGCCACCTTAGTTAATAGGATGGCCACTAAACCGGATTGCTATGAAAATAAAGATGAAGATCTAAAAGTTATTGATGTGTCCCCTATTAAATCTTTGTTTTGCAATATGAATCTTGATAATGATGGGACTGAATATGATCCACCTTTACCTAGAAGGCGTTCCAAGAATTCAGAACTTTTTGATCTTGATGCTAAAATTGATAAAAGTGGGATTGAAGAAATTAAAACCCTAGATGTTGCTAAACCCACTATTATGGATTTAAAGGAATTTAACTATGAAAATTTCTCTTTGATTGATTGTATTTCCTTGTTACAATCCGTGCTAAATTCTCCTCATGCTTATAGTCAAAATAAAGCGTTTACTAAACATATTGTTGATGCCTTGATGCAATCTTATGAAGAAAAACTTGAATTGGAAGTTTCTATCCCTAGAAAGCTTTATCATGAGTGGGAACCAACTATTAAAATTAAAATTAAAGATCATGAATGCTATACTTTATGTGATTTGGGTGCTAGTGTTTCCACGATTCCAAAGACTTTGTGTGATTTGTTAGGTTTCCGTGATTTTGATGATTGCTCTTTAAACTTGCACCTTGCGGATTCCCCTATTAAGAAACCTATGGTAAGAATTAATGATGTTCTTATTGTTGCAAACAGGAATTATGTGCCCATAGATTTTATTGTTCTTGACATAGATTGCAATCCTTCATGTCCTATTATTCTTGGTAGACCTTTCCTTAGAACGATTGGTGCAATTATTGATATGAAGGAAGGAAATATTAGGTTCCAATTTCCATTAAGGAAAGGCATGGAACACTTTCCTAGAAAGAAAATTAAATTACCTTATGAATCTATTATGAGATCCACTTATGGATTGCCTACCAAAGATGGTAATACCTAGATCTATCCTTGCTTGTTATGCCTAGCTAGGGGCGTTAAACGATGGCGCTTGTTGCAAGACAATCCAATTTTATTTTTATTCCTTGCTTTTTGCTCCTGTTTAGTAATAAATAATTTATCTAGCCTCTGTTTTGGTTGTGTTTTTTGTGTTTAATTAGTGTTTGTGCCAAGTAGAACCGTTGGGAAGACTTGGGAAAGTCTTGTTAAACTTGCTGTAAAAAACAGAAACTTTAGCGCTCACGAGAACTGCTGCCATTTTTATTGGGAAAGTGATATTTAGTTAATTATTTTTGAAGATGATTAATAGATAAATTCATCACGTCCAGAAATTTATTTTAGAATTTTTGGGGTTTCAAATCTTGCGCTAGCTACAGATTACTACAGACTATTCTGTTTTTGACAGATTCTGTTTTTCGTGTGTTGTTTGCTTATTTTGATGAATCTATGGCTAGTAAAATAGTTTATAAATCATATAGAAGTTGGAATAAAGTAGGTATAACACAAATATAAATAAATAATGAGTTCATTACAGTACCTTGAAGTGGTCTTTTGTTTTCTTTCGCTAACGGAGCTCACGAGATTTTCTAAAGTTTTGTGTTGTGAAGTTGTCAAGTTTTGGGTAAAGATTTGATGGATTATGGAACAAGGAGTGGAAAGAGCCTAAGCTTGGGGATGCCCATGGCACCCCCAAGATAATCTAAGGACACCTAAAAGCCAAAGCTTGGGGATGCCCCGGAAGGCATCCCCTCTTTCGTCTACTTCTATCGGTAACTTTACTTGGAGCTATATTTTTACTCGCCATATGATATGTGTTTTGCTTGGAGCGTCTTGTATGATTTGAGTCTTTACTTTTTAGTTTACCACAATCATACTTACTGTGCACACCTTTTGAGAGAGCCATACATGATTTGGAAATTGTTAGAATACTCTATGTGCTTCGCTTATATCTTTTGAGTTATGTAGTTTTACTCTAGTACTTCACTTATATCTTTTAGAGCACGGTGGTGGATTCGTTTTATAGAAACTATTGATCTCTCATGCTTCACTTAGATTATTTTGAGAGTCTTAAATAGCATGGTAATTTGCTTAAAATCCTAATATGCTTGGTATACAAGAATTAATAATAAAACTTTCCTGTGAGTGTGTTGAATACTATGAGAAGTTCGATGCTTGATAATTGTTTTGAGATATGAAGATGGTGATATTAAAGTTGTGCTAGTAGAGTAGTTGTGAATTTGAAGAATACTTGTGTTAAAGTTTGTGATTCCCGTAGCATGCACGTATGGTGAACCGTTATGTGATGAAGTCGGAGCATGATTTATTTTTTGATTGTCTTCCTTATGAGTGGCGGTCGGGGACGAGCGATGGTCTTTTCCTACCAATCTATCCCCCTAGGAGAATGCGCGTAATACTTTGCTTTGATAACTTGTAGATTTTTGCAATAAGTATATGAGTTCTTTATGACTAATGTTGAGTCCATGGATTATACGCACTTTTCTCACCCTTCCACCTTTGCTAGCCTCTCTAATACCGCGCACCTTTCGTCGGTATCATACACCCACCATATACCTTCCTCAAAACAGCCACCATACCTACCTATTATGGCATTTCCATAGCCATTCCGAGATATATTGCCATGCAACTTTCCACCGTTCCGTTTATTATGACACACTCCATGATTGTCATATTGCTTACATGATCATGTAGTCGACATCGTATTTGTGGCAAAACCACCATTCATAATTCTTTCATACATGTCACTCATGAGTCATTGCATATCCCGGTACACCGCCGGAGGCATTCCTATAGAGTCATGTCTTGTCCTAAGTATCAAGTTGTAATTCTTGAGTTGTAAGAAAATAAAAGTGTGATGATCATCATTATTAGAGCATTGTCCCAGTGAGGAAAGGATGATGAAGACTATGATTCCCCCACAAGTCAAGATAAGACTCCGGACGAAAAAAAAGAGGCCAAAGAAGCCCAAATAAAAAAAGAGGCCATAAAAAAGAGAAGGCCCAAATAATATATATATAATGAGAGAAAAAGAGAGAAGGGACAATGCTACTATCATTTTGCCACACTTGTGCTTCAAAGTAGCACCATGATATTCATAGTAGAGAGTCTCTCATTTCGTCACTTTCATATACTAGTGAGAATTTTTCATTATAGAACTTGGCTTGTATATTCCAATGATGGGCTTCCTCAAATTGCCCTAGGTCTTCATGAGCAAGCAAGTTGGATGCACACCCACTTAGTTTCTTTTTGAGCTTTCATATACTTATAGCTCTAGTGCATCCGTTGCATGGCAATCCCTACTCACTCACATTCATATCTATTGATGTGCATCTCCATAGCCCGTTGATACGCCTAGTTGATGTGAGATTATCTTCTCCCTTTTTGTCTTCTCCACAACCACCATTCTATTCCACCTACAAGTGCTATGTCCATGGCTCATGCTCATGTATTGCGTGAAGATTGAAAAAGTTAGAGAATGTCAAAAGTATGAAACAATTGCTTGGCTTGTCATCGGGGTTGTGCATGATTTAAATATTTTGTGTGGTGAAGATGGAGCATAGCCAGACTATATGATTTTGTAGGGATAACTTTCTTTGGCCATGTTACTTTGAGAAGACGTAATTGCTTTGTTAGTATGCTTGAAGTATTATTATTTTTATGTCAATATTAAACTTTTGTCCTGAATCTTTCGGATCTGAATATTCATACCACAATTAAGAAGAACTACATTAAAATTATGCCAAGTAGCACTCCGCATCAAAAATTCTGTTTTTATCATTTACCTACTCGAGGACGAGCAGGAATTAAGCTTGGGGATGCTTGATACGTCTCCAACGTATCTATAATTTTTGATTGCTCCATGCTATATTATCTACTCTTTTGGACATTATTGGGCTTTATTATCCACTTTTATATTATTTTTTGGACTAACCTATTAACCGGAGGCCCAGCCCAGAATTGCTGTTTTTTGCCTGTTTTAGGGTTTCGAAGAAAAGGAATATCAAATGGAGTCCAAATGGAATGAAACCTTCGGGAACGTGATTTTCTCAACGAACAAGACCCAGGAGACTTGGACCCTGCGTCAAGACACAAAAGAGGAGGCCACTAGGTAGGGGGCGCGCCTACCCCACCCCCCCCCAAGCACGCCCTCCACCCTCATGGGCTCCCTGTTGCTCCACCGACGTACTCCTTCCTCCTATATATACCTACGTACCCCCAAACAATCAGATACGGAGCCAAAAACCTAATACCACCGCCGCAACTTTCTGTATCCATGAGATCCCATCTTGGGGCCTGTTCCGGATCTCCGCCGGAGGGGGCATCGATCATGGAGGGCTTCTACATCAACACCATAGCCCCTCCGATGAAGTGTGAGTAGTTTACCTCAGACCTACGGGTCCATAGTTATTAGCTAGATGGCTTCTTCTCTCTTTTTGGATCTCAATACAATGTTCTCCCCCTCTTGTGGAGAACTATTCGATGTAATCTTCTTTTTGCGATGTGTTCGTTGAGACCGATGAATTGTGGGTTTATGATCAAGTCTTTCTATGAACAATATTTGAATCTTCTCTGAATTCTTTTATGTATGATTGGTTATCTTTGCAAGTCTCTTCGAATTATCAGTTTGGTTTGGCCTATTAGATTGATCTTTCTTGCAATGGGAGAAGTGCTTAGCTTTGGGTTCAATCTTGCGGTGTCCTTTCCGAGTGACAGTAGGGGCAGCAAGGCACGTATTGTATTGTTGCCATCGAGGATAACAAGATGGGGTTTTCATCATATTGCATGAGTTTATCCCTCTACATCATGTCATCTTGCTTAAGGTGTTACTCTGTTTTTAACTTAATACTCTAGATGCATGCTGGATAGCGGTCGATGAGTGGAGTAATAGTAGTAGATGCAGGCAGGAGTTGGTCTACTTGTCTCGGACGTGATGCCTATATACATGATCATACCTAGATATTCTCATAACTATGCTCAATTCTGTCAATTGCTCAACAGTAATTTGTTCACCCACCGTAGAATACCTATGCTCTCGAGAGAAGCCACTAGTGAAACCTATGGCCCCCGGGTCTATCTTCATCATATTAATCTCCTACTACTTAGTTATTTCCTTTGCTCTTTACTTTGCCTTTATTTTACTTTGCATCTTTATCACAAAAATACCAAAAATATTATCTTATCATATCTATCAGATCTCACTCTCTTAGGTGGCCGTGTAGGGATTGACAACCCCTATTCGCGTTGGTTGCGAGGATTTATTTGTTTTGTGCAGGTATGAGGGACTCGCGCATAGCCTCCTACTGGATTGATATCTTGGTTCTCAAAAACCGAGGGAAATACTTACGCTACTTTGTTGCATCATCCCTTCCTCTTCGGGGAAAACAAACGCAGTGCTCAAGAGGTAGCAGGGTCGTAGTC
The DNA here is from genome assembly GCF_003073215.2 of Triticum urartu. Taxonomy (NCBI): domain Eukaryota; kingdom Viridiplantae; phylum Streptophyta; class Magnoliopsida; order Poales; family Poaceae; genus Triticum; species Triticum urartu. The sequence continues at coordinate 164,485,993 of NC_053023.1, read as the reverse complement.
AACGGACAACCACCACTGCGAGGAAACGCTCTGCCGACACTGAACATGGACATGTAATGCAAAATTGCCACATCAGAGACAACCCAAGTCGCCGTGCGCCAAGCAATGATCACGCCACCACGGGTGCCAACGGCCGGCAAGGCAACATAGTCAAAACACGGCCCAAAAATTTGCATAATCAGTCGGTCGTCTACAACAACAAGCTTTGATTCCTCCACACAGATAAGAGAGGCGTGCTCGCTACGCACTGCATCTCGGAGTAGGTCCCGACGCGCAGGGGAATTCAGGCCCCTCATGTTCCAGACGAACAAGTTCTCGTTGGTACTTGACATGGGGAAAATTACAACTGAGAGACGGAGGACGGCAATGACAGCTAGCAGGCCGCCTCCACCTATGTGCTAGGCACAGCTGGGTTCACGCTCCTCGGAGAGTCACGAGCGAACAACTCCCTCAGGCTGGCTAGCCGATGTGGGGCGAGCTCCGAGGCGAAGAGCGCCCTGTACCGCGCTAGTGCATCATCAGTGACGTGCTCCAGCTTGTCAGCTAGCCCGAGCTGACAGATCAGCGTCTTCTGCGCCCATGAGATCGTCCCGGGGATGTCCGAACCGCTATACTTAGCGATTCTGGAGCTGCGACATGGAGCGAATGGCAGGGCAAGAGGCCTAGAGGGCGTTTGGAGTAGTTGGGTCGGAAGAGTCCTGGTGCATGCCTTCAGAAAATCAGTCGGCGACCCGAAACGTGCCTCACCCGGGAGCAGAGAGGTAATCGGAACATCGACTAAGCGGTGATCCCCTACGTCCAACAGACCGGACGTGCATGCCTCCCCGTTCATGCAGTGGGCAATAGGCGTGCCTGCCGCATGGCCCATGCACTGGGCAGCTGCTGGGGCCCCACCAACACATGCATCTACTGCCTCCTCGCCAATGCATGGTGCGCTGCGGGTGGCCGGCCCTCCGGGGCAGGCGGGGTCCTGCGTAGCCTCCAACATTTCAATGACTGGGGCTCTATCCATAATCATCTAATCATTATTATCCTCAAGGCAAAGGGGACATTGATCCGAGGGCACCTCACATGCGACAGCTGTCCCAAGCGCGTGGCCCGACGCCTGCGGCTCGACAAAGCAACTGGTCAGGACGACTAAGGTATCCGAGACCACCAGCAGGCTGATGGGATCGACCTCGGGTATCACGCACGGAGCCGACAAAGCAGCAGCCGCAGATGCAGCCTTGTCCAAACAGCCGCACGTCGCCAGCGGCGGTGTGGCACAAGTGGACACAGGCGGCATGCCCATTGCAAGGCTGACAGCCACCGAAGGATCAGGACAGGCCCCCACACTGCGCTCCGCAGAGCTGACCAAAGCTGCCGTCTCCCGAGACCAGTCCATGGAGGGAGCAGAGGCCAGCAACGGCAATCCCTTACTCAAAGAGGGGTTCAGCAGCGTCGTAGGCGTCCCAAAAGTGGCATCCGCATCAACACTGTCGGCCACCCCAGCAGGAACCGATGCAGGATGTGACGAAGGCGGCACGTCGACGGTCAGAGCGACGCTGATCAGGCCATCATTACGGATAGGGGATGCAACAGGCACCCATCTCGTGGCCGTCGCGACGCCTAAGGCAGGGGAAACGGGAACGGCGGCACGAACGCTCCATGACCGGAGCAGCATCCACAGGAGCGGAAGCGCCCGCAGCACGACCGGCACCACCCCGCCGGCGGCGGCGGGCACGACGGTGGCGGCGGGGCTGCCCGGCACCACCGCCAGCATTGGCATCATCAGCGTCCGGGAGGACGTCACCGAGATCCTGGCCCTGTGCATCATCGTCGGGGCTGACGGAGTGGCTGCGCGCAACTGACCGTAGCTGGATGCCGATGTCGTAGTGCAGGAGCTCCTGCCCCGCCGGCCCCGCAGGGTCGATAGCCGTCGGCTCTGGGATGGCCAGTGTACGGGCGGTTGGGATGATGCCCGGATTGGCAGTCCACGTCGACACACGGAAGTGCCGCAGGTCATGCCGAAGGGCGGTCTCATCCGCGACGGAGTCGATGCAGCAGGAGGACGCCAACAGGGAGGACGCCGTAGAGCGGTACCAGGCATGCGCAAGGATACCATCAATGTCGAGGTCGACCTTGTATCGCATCACCGCGCGTGTGGCGTTGATCTGCAGCGACCATGGCTTGAACCGCAGCTCAAAGCTCGGTGCCGGGATGACAGGATGCGCCAAAGCCCGCTCCCGGTCTGCAACCCGATCGAACAAGGCGAGACAGAACTCCGGGAAAGATTTGTGGACGGAGAACGCATCTATGGGGATCTGAAGCACCTCGGCGATGAGTGCAGCAACGATGTTGAGTGTCACTACAGAGGCCTCGCCAGAGACCGAGACGAGAATGGCACGGCCCAGCCTCTCCACCTCCGCGTCCATCACTGGGGAACGCTCAATGACACACACCTCTGGCAGAGAATCAACCTCGGCAGCCCTAAGTGGTGGCGGAGAAGGGGCAACCAGGAGTGATCACGGGGGCGGCAGGGGAGGAGTGGATGCACGGGAGCCAGACGCAGTGCTGGAGCCGGAGAGCGCGCGGGGCGCCGGTGGAGCGCGCATCATCACCGACAGCCGGGCTACGCGGCCGCTTGCAGTCTTTGGCATGGTGCCAAAAGTCCTTGCAACGGAGATAGCGGGGCGGGCGGGTGCAGTCCTTCCGCCGGTGCCGCTCGGAGAAGCAGTTGAGACACTTCCGTCGAGGTCTGCAGGCAAAGACCGACGAGCCGGCAGGTACGATGCGGGCGCAGGCCTCGGCAAGCGACTCCCACGACGCGAGCCCACCAGCTGCCAACCACCAGCGTCCAAAGCCGGGCCACGCTCTCCAACCTCCTACGCGGCTGTCAAGACCCGCGGCGCGGCGCCATGGGCAGCAGGCAAAGGGGCCCGGACGGGACAGGCAGGTGGAGCGGGATGGGAAGCCGCCGCCACAACCGCATAGGAGGGGTGCGCCGTGGCGGAGGACTCCGAGCCGGGGCTCCCAAGGCGCAGGCCGCCGGAGGAGGAGGACGCCTCGACCAGGGCTTGCATCTTGCCAGCGGCGCTCCTTTTCGGAAACGCGACGCGGCGCGACGACCTCAGACCGCAGAACGGGAGGGCGCGCAGCCATGGCCGAGACGGACGGGTGGGGAGAAGGGTCCAGTCGGCGGCCGGAGAGAGAGGTGTCCGTGATAGCCGGAGTGGCTATCCGCGGGAAAGGAGACCGACTCTTCCGGCGACAACACCGACTAGTAACTAGTGAACTCTTGCGCCGCACTCACTTGGCTCGCTGAAAACTGCCGATTCGAGAGTTTTCAGCGATCCAAACTCTGGGCTGTTTTAAAGTTCATGCCGATGGGAATCAAATTTGTTTGCAACTAAACACATTTTTTGACCCAACTCGGCCTAATTGGAGGTTCTGCACGCAACCAAAAGACACCCAACATGAATCGGCCACTCAACATCGCCCCAGGCCTACCTCGTAACACACACACAACAGCCCCGCACCATGGTGGTGTTGTTCTTGCTGAATTTATCCATGTTGTACTCCCTCCGTTTTTATTTAATTCGCATATTAGCTTTGATCAAAATCAAGCTTTACAAACTTTGATCAAGTTTATATACAAAAATATTAAGATATACAATAACAAATCAACAACATTAGATTTATTAAATGTACTTTCACATCGTATAGATTTATTATGATAAATGTCTATATTGTTTTCTATAAACTTGACTTCAGTCTACTTTAATATGCAGAGTAAATAAAAACAGAGGGAGTATAAACTTCGGTCAAAACTGTCATCACGCCTACACTGCCCGCTCATTACCGTAGATAATGTCAGGAAGAACCAACTTACTGTTCCATCTTCCCCAGTTTTACATATATACCCGAGCCATGATCGGTTGCAGTACATCAGATGTCCACGCAGATAAGCCCAAGGCAGTCTAAGTACCACGGCAGGAATTTTTACCGCCGGCCCTTCTTGAACCTGACCGTCAGCGTCACAAGCTCCAAGACGAAGGCCACCACAGCTAGCACCAGAACGGCACCAAGGTAGGCGTGCCTGTACTTCTGATCAGGTTGCAGGATGCCGATGCCCTTGAAGACATTGACGACGCCCAGAACGACCACCGTGTAGCCGACGGACCAGTGGTACAGGTTCCAGTAGAAGCGAACTTTGACGGTCTTCTTAGGGCGGATCAGCAAGGCAGAAACCTGGTCGATCCAATTCGTTTCAGCATGTATATATACTCCGTAGAAAGCAGCAGCGAATTTGTTGGTCAAAGTAGTTAAAAGTATCAAATATGTGAAGATTGTTCATCGACAAATGTCATCAAATGCCCATCTGTAATGTAAAGAGTGGAACTGAACTGAACAGATTGCAGAGAACTGACCTGAAGCGTTGATAGGACGAAAAGCGCGGTGCCGATGTTGCGGTGGCCATGGTGCTGCAGGGCGCCTTTGGCCGGGCTGCCGAGCGTGAGGCCGAAGACCCAGCCGGCCGACCCGACCACGTAGCCGCTGCATTGGCAGGCGACGTGGAGGTAGAACCATGCCGGATCGAGCGATGGGAACACCCTCATGTACCTCGCCAGCATGACGCCGAGAGGGAGCAGCACGCCCCAGCTCACAGCATTCAGCACGCCATGGATCTGCACGCACGTACAAACTAGCTAAGTTTCCCAAGTGAAAAATCAAGGAAAAGGTGATCCAAACTGTCGTACGTGCGTACATTCTTGGGGCGTAGCAGTGCGCGGTAGACGCTCTCCCTTGGCGCGGCGGGGACGTCATCGACGACGACCGCCGCCTCGGCCGACCTGAAGTCCCAGCTGCGGGACGACATGACGTTGTCCCCGAACGCCTGGTGGCTCTCCGGCAGGCCGTCCGGGGACGACGTGCCGGCCTGCCAGACGATGTTCTGCCTGGTGCTGTTCCCCGGCAGCGCGACTGTGGCGTGGATGGCGTACACGCCGTCGGTGTACTCCGCGCCGCGCCTGTACACGGCGAAGACGAGGTCCCCGTCCGCGAACGCGGGGGCGTAGCTGTCGACGACCGCCGTCGCGACCGCCACCACCCCGGTGGCCGGGTTGTGGTAGGCGAACACCGTGTTGGCGCCGAGCATGCCGACCGCGGACGGGTTGATGGCCCACGCCGCCCACCCCGCCGAGCCCCCCGGCACGCGGAACGCGACGTCCGCCGTGCCGTTGGACGCGTGGTATGTCCAGTGGACGCTGGCGTCCAGCTCCTCCAGCGGGCTGCATGCCGCGTAGAGGCGGCCGCCGGAGAACGCGAGGTCGGCGCAGCTGGCCGTCTGCGCCGCGCTGGGTGGTGGCAGTGAGGCGGCGACGACTATGGTGGCGAGGAGGAGGAGGATCCGGCGACTCGCCTGGCATCCCATTGCGGGTGGAGCAAGCTCAAGACGAACCGGAAAGAAGAATGAATGGTACGTACGGCTTTGATAGTGCGAGCTACATGGTGAGATTCTGTGTAAGGTCAACGAGAGAGAAATGGTTCCCCGCACACCAAAAATAAAATAAAAAATGAAAGAGAAATGTGTTTTGTGGACGATGCTTCGGTGCCTTAAGGCATCTACCTTTGTGTCTATGACATATGGATCCAACAGGTGGCTGGCCCACATGTCAGTGACCTAAAGGCAGATGCCTTTAAGGCACCGAAGCTGCGTCCGTGTTTTGTTCATGCGAGGGACGTGGTGAGCGGTTTGGACGCGCTATCCGACATGCAGGAATGGGCTCGAGTTTTATTTTATTTATTTCAAAGTAACAGCAAAAGAGTCTATGCGTTGTAATGGGAGAGAAAACATAACACACGTTCTTAACTCAACAACCATCACTTAAGACCACAATAGGTCCATCTCTTTTATTTTTGCGAGGCATCATATTTGTGTTGCCGCTTATCCTCCTTCTCACCCTCGCCGGCAATGGTCGATGTTCACACAAAATAACAAAAAATGTGTGTTGAATATGGTTAATCTTAAGGCGTCTCTCTCTCCCTCTCTCCTCCCTCTCCCTCTCCCTCTCTCACACACTCTCTCGCTCTCTCTCTCTCTCTCGCTTTCTCTCACTCTCGCGATGAGAAATCTATTGTTTTCCCTTGCGACATTTTTCAGATGTATGCATGTGTAGTTATCGATATTTTCTTTTCCTTATATGGTTATAGTAGGGTGTTTATTTGCAATCTAGATCGCCGCCGGTATGAAAAAAAAACGGATCTTGCGCTATAAATTATAAGTTTGCTTCCATAACAATATTTTAAAAATATTTAACAGGTAAAATTAACATCATATGTAGATTTCACACATTTTCTAATAAAATTTCATATATAATATGTTAAAATTGAAGTTACGGTTTAAAAAATACAGATAATTTAGAAAATCATTTGGTTTGACTCAAATATATTCTAAAATAATATTTAAAAATACTTAACAGGTAAAAATAATCTCATATTTATATTCTACATATTTTTCTAATCAAATTTCATATATAACATGTTCAAATCGGAGTTACGCTTTAAAAGATATGGATGATTTTAAAAAGCATTTGTTTGACTTAAATATGATCCGCGGATGAATTACCTAAAACATCAGTTTTTTTCGAAAAATGTAAAATAATGATTCGGGTGTGACTTAAATCCGGACGGCGGGTTGATTTCAAGAAAAGACGGAGACTTTTGTATAAAATATGAAAATAACATTTTGTTTTAACTTAAAACAGGAATGCGGATTGAGTTCTCTGAAATAGAGGGACTTTTCTGAAAAATGCCATGACGGACGAAAGAAGCCCAATTTGCTTTATTATTATTAGGTATAGATAAAAAATTGCATCAACGAATATTTTTCATGCTATACATTTTTTAGGCAATTTCAAGCTACACCTTTCCTGGTGATGACCTTCGCAAGTCGAACAAGCTTTGCCGATTGGGTCCTGATATGTGTCGCTCACTGCGAGCCCAACCTTTTGCAGGCCAGGCCCAGCGAACCGAAGCTTCCAGAAAGCGAGATTGACCCAACTTTTTTTACTTTGTTTTTTTGTATGCTCGGAGTATTCCTGAATATGAAAGAGATTTTTTGCAAATATAAAAATGGTAATCATTTGAATTTGTTTTTATATTAAAAAATGTTCACAAATTCGATAACAAATCACCAATTTAAAAATAGTTCAAATTTTAATTTTATTTATGAATTTGTTAAAATTTGACCATGAATTTTAAAATATATTTGTGAAATTTAGAAAGTTTTTGTGATTAAAAAATGATAATGAATTCAGAAAAATGTTCATGAAACCACTCTCAAATTTAGAAAAAGTGTTCACAGTTTTAATGTTCAAGAGTGTGAATAAATATCACAAATTTAAAATATCCATGAAGTCAAAACAAATAAATAAATGAGAAATAGAAACAAATCAGAAAATGAAAAATGAAGATAAAGAAAAACAGAAAACCAAAATTAAAACCCCAAAGAAACAAAATAGTAACATTAAATGGGAAAACCGACCAGAAAGCTTCCCAAAATTGGAAGCAAAGCTTAGTAAAACCATCAACAAATAGAAAACGATGTTGCCCATTAACATGTTGGCGAGCATCCCTACGACGCTGTGGCGCATAAGGTTCTTCTTGACGCTGCTCCTCTGGTCTGTACGCGAGATGGACATTAGGGCACAAGGGGTGTCGTTTTTCTCGAACTCAAGTCTAGATTGAGTGTGTTGCATGATCTTTTGTCGTTCCTTGCCTTCCACTTGTCGATGCGTTGTAAAGCACAATGTTGCGGGCGAACATGCTGTGCTGGAGCTCCATGTCTTTAGAGCAGCATGTTACAGAACTATTCATATTACATGGCGGTATGGATCATGACCAATCACCAACATTGCCTGACACAATTTATTAGGTTGTGATGTTCAATGTACCCAAAAAATAGATTGAGGTGTGAAATGGCCAAAAACGTGATAACTCAGGGAGTAAAACAGACTTCCCTAGGATATAGAGTGTTTCCTACAAAACAAGTACTTTAGGCAATTGGCCGGCCCATGTAGGTTTTACGGGTTTTTTAAAAAGTTTGTTGCTTAACATTTTGTTTTCTTATATGTGTTTTTTTGCATGGGTTTTATGTATTTACCTTTTTTTCATTTTAGCTCATGAATTTATTTTCAAATTCATGAACAGTTTTAAAATTTATGAACAGAAAAACCAACTGTAAGAAATCGAACGGATCGACCGAGCAAGGGAGTGAACGTATTGGGCCGTGGCCCAGTTGCATGATGAAGGCGTGGAATAGGAGGAGCTCCCGAATAAGTGGGCGTTTCCTAAACCTCAAAAAAAGTGGTGTTTCCTATTTAACACGTGTTGCGTCAAACATCTCACATAGAGCTTTTTTTTAGACAAACATCCCACATAGAGCTAGCAAGGTGAGTCGCGGAACAGGGGCGACCCATTTAGCTTGGATTTGATTCCCGGTTTTCCTGGTTTTAGCAACCTTCTATAAAATTGTGGTCTTATTTCTTGTTTTATTGTTTGCTTTACCTGTTTTATAGATGTTGTTTTAGGTTGTTGCCATTCTTTTCTTTTCTTTCTTAGATTTACCTTTTTCTCCCCCGCAAATTTTTTTAACCTTTTTCTCAAAGATATTAAAAAATCTTAAAAGTTTGTGAAATTTAGAAAGATTTCAGTCAAAATTTGAAAATGTTCACAACTTTAATTTCAAAAAAATGTTTCCAAATTTTCAAACAAGTACATTTTTTTAAATGAGCGTGTTTTTTAAAGTTCAATTTTTTATAAGATGTTTGCAAAAAAATTTAAACAATCCACGTTTTAAATTTTATGATTTTTAGAACTTTCATGATCAGTTGGGTTTTTGGAGAAAACCAACTAGAAACTGGTACAGTACAAAAAGACAATCTGGCAGCTCGCTTAGCGTCAACGCCCGTGCTGTTAAATGGGCCTGGCCGCCCAAGCGACTTGTGCGTTCAATGTACATTTTGACGCACAATGTGTCAAATAGGAGGTCCCGCACAAGGGTAACTCCAAGGCGGTTCACAATAGCTTCTAAATGTCTGGACCGTTCGCAGAATTTTTGTGATTCAATATTGGTATTCAAATTTATACGATCCAGTCCAGATGTCTGAAATCCTACATATCGAAACTAAAGGTATGGGAGGTTGTGCGTGTTCGGACCTCTCCATTCCCGGTCCACCAAGAAAAAAACATCTCGAACCCCGCATATTTGGGCATCCACCATTCTTTTCGCGTCATTCCACCATTTCTCACTGCCTCCGCCCTCGATCTCCCCCTCCCCCCCCACCACCATTCGGACCCATTCCGCCATACGCCGTCATTATGTATGAGAGTTATGTCCGTGTTATGTCCTTCATGGAAATCCACGTTATGTACTGCCCGATAGTCTGAGAGTCTAACAAGCCGGCGCACGCCTTGGGTTCCGCAGAAGTCCGTCGCATCCACTCTGAGGTGGTTGACGGACTTCCCGGCGATGTAGTCCGTCTAACTGGCGACGATTTAGTCGTGCCTTAAGAGCATCTCAGCAGGAATTCCCTATTGGACGCTCTCTGCGTCTAAATGTCGCGGTAACGCATAGAGCGAGGACAGGAAGCAAACAAATGGGCCGGCCCATCTAAGATAGCTAACGAGGAGATCGCATCTGGTTTTGGGAACCTTCTCGAATGTTCTGGTCTGGGTTTCTACCGGTTTTGGGGACCCTTTAGAAGGTTCTGGAACAGTTTTGGCTGGTTTTGGTTTCTTTTTGTTTTCTATTGTTCATTCTTTTCGTTTTTCGTTTTTCTTTTCTGTTTTTCGTTTTTGTTTCTTTAAATTATGTATTTCTTCAAATTTTTACAACATTTCAAATTTTGTTCAGGATCTCAAATATCACTTTCAAATTTTGTTCGCGAGTTTAAAAAAATGTCCCCGTTTCAAAATTTCTTTGCAAATTTAAAAAATTGTCTGTGTTTTTAAATTTTGTTCGGGAGTTTCAAAAACTGTTCGCAAATTTAAAAAAAATCATGTTTCAAATTTTGTTCATGAGTTCAAAAAATGTTCGTGTTTTCAAATATTGTTCGGGAGTCTAAAAAATGTTTGCATATCTAGAAAAATGTTTCAGAATTTGAAAATCGTTCTTATTTCAAAAATTGATTGTGTTTTTAAATTTTGTTATGGAGTTTTAAAAACTGTTTGCAAATTACAAAAAAATGATCGTGTTTCAAATTTTGTTTGCGAGTTCAAACAATGTTCGTGTTTTCAAATATTGTTCAGGAATTTCAAAAAATGTTCCCATTTTTCAAAAATATTTTCCTATCAAAAAATGTTTCAGAATTTGAAAATGTTCTCATTTTCATAAAAATGTTCGTATTTTCAATTTTTTGGGCGAGTTTACAAAAATGTTCCTATTTCCAAAATTTGTCTACCATTTTAGAAAATGTTTTAGCTTTTCCAAATTTTATTCCCAATTTCGAAAACTGATCGGGGTTCCATACAACATTCACGTTTAAAAAATAATAATGTTTTGCAATTTAAAACTCTAAAAACGTACGGATAAGCGCTTGGCTTGGTTTTTAATCGTTCTGCGGTGCATTGTCAATCAGGTAGCTCGGTAGCTCAACTGGTAGCAGGACTTCTTGCGGAGCACCTGGACTTGGGTTCGAATCCTGCGTTGCTCTTTCTTTTTTTTTCGAGCGCTAAAGATTCCATTCTTTGGAAGTAACATGGGCCGGCCCAGTCGGGATCGCCACCTGTGTGTGCGGTCGATATTCTGCCGCAGAGAGCGGCAGATAGGACCTCTCTCTACAGCCGCGCATCTCAAACCCACTTCATACGGCCGGATGGGTCGCCCGGTCACTGACCGATCATGATTTTTTGGCTCGGACAGGATCCTTAAACGGATCTCAAACACCCAGGTTGACCGGCATCCCTCATATTCAGCCCAAATCTGAGGCGGATATGGGGGCTCCCGGACCGCCGGGTTTCCGGATGGGCCGTTCGGTTACTGACCGATCATGATTTTTTGATTCGGACAGGATCCTTAAACAGGCCTCAAACATCCGGGCTGACTGGCACCCCTCATGTCCAGCTCAAACCTGGGGTGGATATAGGGACTCCCGGGCACGTCCGTCACGTAGGACTAACGAAGGGTTCCCACGCAGACTCGCCCGGAAACCCGACGGTCCGACGGATGCCTTCTCCGTCGCCGCGGTGTGAATACCACGTGGTGCCTCTCCGGCTCACCGCCCGAAACAAAATTTGCCTATTTAACCCGGTCGGCGTCCCGCAACCCTAGCCCATTCACCTTCCCCCTCTCCGCACCACTAGTCCGAGCGCATCCACCTCCTCCCTCTCCCGCTCCGACGTTCCGCCCACGCTCCGGCGCACCGTCATGGTCTGAAGGAAGATCACCTACTACGCAATGCTCACGCCGGAGCGCCGCTAAGAGATCCAGCAGGAGATCCGGGCGAGACATGTCGCGTGCGTTGCCCGCATTGCTGCCGGCTGCCTCCGGACTCGCCGGAGCCGGAGGAGGAGGAGGAGCCGGAGGAGGAGGAAGAGCGGGGAAAGAGGAGCTGGCTTCGATGGAGGTGCGGGAGGCAGAGCAGTCGGAGCCGGAGCTGTCGGGCTTCAACATGGAGAAGGCGAAGACGGAGTTCGCCGTCGCCCAATCGGAGGAGATGGCGGAGTAGCAGGCCATCCTGGAGTCCATCCAGGATGAGCCCTACGTGGAGGCCAATCGGCGTTCCTCCGGCAAGAGCAGGCGGCGTCCGACACGCTCTTCACCGAACTCGATGCGAAGATAGAGGAGAAGGAGACCGGAGCGGAGCAGCCGGAGGCGCCGGAGCTGTAGCTGCCGTCCATGCTGCCGGAGCCGGGCACGGAGACCGTCGACATCTGCGACGATGAGTAGCTAGGTGATTGACATAGTATGTAGGTTTATTTCGTTTGCATGTCTCTGTATGAATTTAAGAATCTAGTATAAGATGTCCGAATGCAACTAGTGAAATTTGAGGCATGCTCGATCACTGCCCGCGAACGCGTCCAAGCATACGTCTGCATATGTTTGAGGGGTCATATTTAACATATCCTGCTGTAGATGCTCTAACAAATTGTCAGCGTTTCAAAAAAGACAACGGGAAATTGGTCACATCAAAGCTATGATGCAGAAACGAACTGAGGTTCACCCCCAAGACATACTCCCTCTGATGTACGAATTTTGTGACGGGGGGAGTATGTGGGAGACGTGGTTCGAACAGCAAGGTTCCGCTTGGCTAAATGGCCCAGCTGCTACGACGCCGATGCCCCATCATCCACCACCCATATTTATTTCTGTGGCCTTGGACGCTTGAGGTCGCCGGACAGCCTGTGCGCAATGCAGGGTGTGAGTTGTCCATCGATTCGTCATGCTCCCCACTCTAAGGAACCCAAAAAATGCCCATATCCAGTGTATCAGTTGGGTCTCCCGTCTACGTCCAGCTTATTTTCTTTCCAGACGTCTCCAGCTGATTTCGGTAATCATCCAGGTGTGTGTTTTCCCCAGAAGCCGGTTCTTCAACGAGTCTACACGATAACTGTACTCCACTTGTAGCCATGCACAGCGTCTCATCTTGCGTGAAGTCCCAGTGCAAAAGTTGGACGGTGGAGTGGATAGATGCAATCTGAACAAGTTTTTCTTTTTAAACGAGAAATATGAACAAGTTGGGTGCAAGCATTTGATTGCTTATTTCAGAAACATGTACTCCTTGGCTCAGGGGCTAGCCGGTTGCTTCGTTGAGAACTTGAGATCCTCATAGCAAATAGGTAGCATTTAGTGTCGGCGTCTTTCGTCTCGGTAAAAATAGAAACAAAATGCGTCAAGGTTCTGAAGAGAACACGCTGGCTCAGTCCTGATTTGTATTCAGGTGAACAGTTATTAATTGGCACGAGCCCATGATGCCTTATCAATGTAATACTACTGGAATGTAACAATTTTTTTTTGAAGAGAGGCAAAAGATTTGCCTCATTCATTAAATAAGAGGAATAGAGTTTATGTTCGTGTTACAACACTGACAGCGCCGCAACACCCGAAATAAAGGTGACCAACTACTCTCGCGTCATCAAGTATCCCAACTTGCTTACACCCGCTGATACCCAAAGCGTGGCCTCCTTCTTAATGTTGGCGAGTAGAACCGTCGGCGGAGCACTCTTCTGACGGAACACTCGCGCATTCCTCTCGTTCCAAATGGTCCAGGCGACTAGCATGGTGAGCGAGGCCATCGCCTTCCTGTTGGGGATAGATGTGTCGGAGAGGCCCACCCACCACTCTTCGATGTTGCCTGAGAGGTGCCATGAGGAAGTATCAATGCTCACCAGTTGCAACCAGTCCTTGACTAATCCCCATAGGCGGATAGAGAAGCGGCATTTGTAGAAAAGGTGGTCAACAGACTCTTGCTTCTGCTTGCAAAGTGTACAAAGGCCACAGTTTGGCCATCCACGCTTCTCCAATCTGTCTGCCGTCCAAATTCTGTTTTGAATAGCCAGCCAAGCGAAGAACTTGACTTTGGAGGGAGCCCAAGCCCTCCACACAGTGTGCTCCATAGGGGATTTGATTGTGCCAAGGAATTGCGCTTTGTATGCCGACTTGGCCGTGTATTGCCCGCTAGCGGTGTGCTTCCATACAATATCATCTTCGACATCCTCCTCGAGATGGAAGCCACGAAGCGTTGTCCAGAGGGTGACAAACTGACGTAAGTGATTCAACGAAAAAGAGTCTGGGATGCGTATTCTCGAGACCCACGCATCGTTGCTGAGAGCTTCGCGCACCTTCCAATTTTTCCTCGTGGACGCCTCGTAAATTAGTGGTGCAATGTCCCTAGGCTTGCGGTCATTCACCCATGGCGCATCCCAAAAAGGCGTCCTTGCTCCATTTCCAACAAAGATTGACGTGGAGGCATAAAACAAGGAGTAGTCCATCGTATTGCACGGGTTTTCCATACCCACCCAAAGCTTGGTGGGCTCTTTCCATTCAAACCATAACCAGCGCAAGCGAAGAGCCCGAACAAATTTCTTCGTGTTAAATATGCCAAGGCCACCAAGATCCTTTAGCCAGCACACCGCATCCCAATTCACCTTGCATTTTGCGCCAATAAGAATACAGACTGGCCCAGGCGAATTCCGTCGAGACCATCATAATCTTTACACATTTTGCTCGCTCGCTTGCTTGCTGGAGCACAAATCAAACAAGCATTTGGACTCAGCGTCGTGCTTCTACTACTAGCTAACCACTAACAACAACGTGGACAAGTTAACACTGCTACATTATCCGATCCACCCTCGCGACCGGGGGCTAGCTGCTAGCTGAGCGTGCCGGTGGTGTCGTCGTCGATGCCGTGGAAGAAAGGGTCCCGCAGGAGGTCGGCGGCGGAGGGGCGGTTGCGCGGCTTGCCGATGCAGCGCTGGATGAAGGCCCGCATCTCCGGGTCCCTGAGGCGGCGGAGCGCGGCGGGGGGCACGCCGTTGGTGACGCTGTGGTAGATCTGCACCACGCTCTCGCACTCGCCGTAGGGCATCTCCCGCGTCACCATCTCCAGCACGCACATCCCGTACGAGTAGATGTCCACCGACTCCGTGTACGTCTCCGAGTAGAGCTCCGGCGCCATGAACTCGGGCGTGCCCAGGATCGTGTGCGCCGTGTGGTCCTTGTCCACGATCGCCGCCAGCCCGAGGTCGCCGATCTTCACCTGCACCACCAATCCCCGGAGCCGTCAGTCCAACAGGCTCGTGATTCATGAAAGCAACGGCTAACAGCCAGTGCTCGATCGGGGCAGAATCGTAGATGCATGCAGGTGCAGCAAGCAACTGAACAAGTTAGCGTAAGAGATTGGAGTGCGACTCAGCTATGTATGTTTGAAAGCAAAAACAAAGTGCGTCTCAGCGTGCATCAGTTGTGTTTCTCCTTTACTCGAAAGCTAGGTGCAGCTCACGCAGGCATATATCCTCCTAGTAGGTCCAGCTCTCGCGATGCTTTCAGAGACACGGAGAGCTACAGAGGTCTACACTACAGCTAGGTCGTCACAGAAAAGAAGCGCAAAAGGTGGGAAAAGCGCCCGTCCGCGGATTAATCGCCGGCCTAATGCACGGGTCGGTGTTCAGATCAGCAGGCATTAAACTACATCTTTGTGCTGCTGTTCTACCCCAAATTGCCTATTTAGGCAGAAAAAAAACTAAGATAGTATTGAGGTATTAGTAGCAAGTAAAAATTGTGTTTCCATGCAAAAAAAGTAAAAATTATGTTTAGCACAAAACTACATCGTGTGCTACTTTCCTACACCAAATTGCCTGTTTAGGTACAAAACTACGATAGTATTGAGAAAGTAGTAAGTAAACATTATGTTTATCCCCAATACAGAATCTAATTAAAACCGAATACATGCAGTATTTAGGAGTATTCCAATCTAATTAAAACAAGATTAAATTAAATTCTTTTTAGAAACGATTAAACTAAATTAAATTATGCGAAACGGCGTCGTGCGCGAGAAGGCGAGAGAGTCTAGCATAACGCAGTTCTAAATATAAAATTTGGGAGATTGCAGATATTTAATCGTTCAACAATTGAAGAACTGTGCGGGGAGAGGCAGCAATTAGCAGCCAGGCGACCGATCGAGATTGATTGATTGATGGGCGCAGTTACCTGGCCGGTGTTGCCGTTGATGAAGACGTTGCTGCAGTTAAGGTCGCGGTGGATGATGCAGGGGTCGTGGGTGTGGAGGTGGTCGAGGCCCTCAAGGATCTGGCGCGCCCACTTCTTGAGCGCCTTGAGGGAGACGTGCTTGTGGCGGTCGCGGTACTCGCGGAGGCTGCCCGAGTTGCAGACCTCGGTGATGAAGTTGAGCACGCCGGCGTCGCGGTCGAGCCAGACCTTGTGGAAGCCGATGATGTGGTCGTGGTGGAGGGAGCGGAGGA
Source organism: Triticum urartu (assembly GCF_003073215.2). NCBI lineage: Eukaryota > Viridiplantae > Streptophyta > Magnoliopsida > Poales > Poaceae > Triticum > Triticum urartu. Next base: position 164,470,033 of record NC_053023.1, on the reverse strand, counting down.
GGCGCACCTCGGCGTGGAGGCGGTCGACCATGGAGGGGTCACGCTCCGCCAGCGCGCGCAGGCGCACCCGGTTCCACGCCACCTCGATGCCCTCCTCCTGGTCGAACCCGCGGTACACCTTCTTCACGGAGCCCAGCCCCAGCACGGCCGCGTACCGCCCGAACCGCCCCGTCGGGTCCACCTCCTGGAACGCCTCCTCGTCGCACGCCGAAGCCGACATGGCCGCGTCCTGGCTCCTGCCGCCGCCGGCGGTGACGGGGCGGTGGTGGTGCTGCTGCTGCTGCGCGCGGCGCTGCGGCGTCGGGTTCGGGGGCATGCGGAAGGCGGGCGGGAGGCGGGCGAAGCTTAGGCCGATCGGGGCGGGCGCTATATATGGGGGAGGTGGTTGTGCGGTGCGCGCGGCAGCGGCCTTCACCGGGAGGAGCCAGCCGAGAGCGGCACGGGCTCGGTGGCGTAGTTGTTGCGTATTGCTACACGTGCGCGCGTACGTACGTACGTATGGGGGCCGGTATGACCCGGATTTTGCGGGCCGACTGGCTGTTGGGCTGGGCCACGCTGGCGTGCCGTGTGGATCGGAGGAGGTCGGCGCGTCCGTCGGCTGGGCGGTTCGTCCGGTTCACGACGCCGCGTGGACTGTGGAGGAATCCCGTTTGCTCGTTTCTGTTTGTTTAGTCGACGGGTTGTTTGTTTGTTTCTGCGCTGGTGATGATCCGGACTTGTTAAACCGATTGTCACGCGCCCACGTAGTTCGTCGGTTTGACCTTCTTACTAGCGTTTAACTTTTCTTTTACTTATAATCTGCCTACCAGTTTGTAGCCAATTGCCCTTTTTCCGAAGGATTGTAGCCAAATGGCTTTTTTTAGGGGTTGTAGCCAATTCGCTTTTTTTAGGGTAAAACACCATTGTATTTATCATATTTCACATGATGTAGGATGCGTCTTTGGTCATGGGACAGACCAAACCAAACATGACAATCAGGGCCTCTAGAAAGAGAAAATTGAATTAAACTATGTGCTTCATAATTAACAGCACTACTCTCAAAAATAAAATTACACCGGAAAAAAGAGGCTTTAAGGTTTATCTCATTATGGTAGCCAATTCACTTGGAAGGGTCCTACTGAGGTAGGTGTAACTGGGCCATGCAGGGTGTTGCCGTGTTAGACTTCGGGACGGCCCGGCTACCGTAATCCCTTCGGAAAGGAAGAAAATAAAAGGAAATTCCATCCCCTGAAACGAGAAATGCCAGCTGTCATAATGACAACAATCATTCTTGGTCGGGCGGGCGCCGGCGTTTTCGGTCGTCGGCGACGGATGAGGTGAGGATGGTGGCTGGCGGGTAAACACTAGCGCCGCCGTCGCTATGCCATCTCATGCACGGTGGGTGGGAGTGAGTCGGAGTAGAGGAAAACGGGGTGTTTGGCTCGCTTATATGTTGGAAGGTATTTCGCTCATAAATATTGAGAATTACTAGGGGTACGGAGGCCGTGGGATCAATAGAACGCAGTCAATGGCTAGAGGTGAGTTTTTTCTCTCACGTACAAAACGGTTATAGTTGAGTTTATACGCCAAATAAAAGCCGACTATTTGGTTAGGCCGTTGAGTTATAAGCGTGGAAAGCTACACTCTTATGTCATCCGACCGAGTGTGTATCTCCAATGTAATTCATTGTCATATCTCAACCTGGCGATCGGGTCGGGTTTGGTCGGGTAGGCCTTTATCAGACCCATGTCCTATTATTAATCGGTTTTTTTCTAAACCAACGAACCTACCCATAGGTTTGGAATTAGACCCACGTCCGAACCCATCGGGTACCCATCAAACATAATGCATTTTTTATTATTTAATTTGTGCACCCTGCTTAGCGAGGCCCGTGAACTTCCGCACCAAGGATTTCTAGTGGCATACTGTGTCTTCTATTCCTTTATATAGGCAGTGCTCCACGGAAGCGGATTAGGAGCACTTAGCGACGCGCCCCGCCGAAATCACGTACGCCCCCTTCAGTCTCTAGGGATCTGTGCAACTTTGAAGGAAATGATTGTTGCCGATTAATATGCGTCCCAGGCTTACAAAGCAACAGTATGTACCTGTGCTTCGGTATTTAACATATCTGCAAAGGAAACAACGTCAAGCGGGGACAGGCTCGGAGACTCGGAGGACCCCGGTCATGCACAAGCCAGGGTCCAGGACGCCGGCCACACGCAAGCTCAGGTCGAGGACGCCGGCCACGACGAGCATGAAGCCCACTACCTCGACCAAGGCGAGCACATTGTACATACACTGTTGCCTAGGTAGGGCATGGCGATACCGAGTTTGACCACGACGGGGATGACCAGGATGCGGACAACGTATGCTAGGAGGCGGTGCCGGCGGAGCTATACTTTTTGCTATTTCATGCTTCTGTCTATCTACAGCAACAACAAAGCAACGTGGGTGCATGTTGTCCAAAAAAAATCTCACCAAAATTGTTCACAAGTCATGTAAAATAAAACATATATATACACTTATTAATATTAATCGGGCAACCCATGGGTAACCCACGGGCATGAACTCACACCCATACCCTACCCACGACTAATCGGGTTACTCATCGGGCTTACCCACGGGTGAAGATGATGACCCATACCCTACCTATTCAGACGGGTGCCCATGGGCGCGGCCGCCCATGGGTCGGATTGCCGGGTTGAGTCATATCCAGCTGCACTGGCGGAGAGTGAACCGAAATTTGGGGGGAAAGGGCAAATGCGTGTGTGACATAAAAAAGGTTTTGGCGATTAAGAGACGTCGAAGGATTAGTGCAGCAATTAGCAGAAAGATGAGCTTATTTGGCAAAAACCTCTAGGAAGGGGGGCCGGTCTTGGTTTCATCCCGCCGACGCTCTGCCATTGTACAATTGATAACGTGAACATGGTGGACCTCCTCGACGCAATTTTTCTTCTTTAGAAACACAATATGTATGCAGACGTTTATATACACTCACCTTTATAAATATATGCATACACCCTACCCTTATAAACACCTTCGAAAGACTGAGCCGACAGATCTTAAGATTCACAAAGTCATCACAATGTCTAGCTATCGACAGAAAAGTTGCCTTCCACTGAAAAAATATTGCGGCTTTACAAGACACATATGTGTAAAACGCTTTATCTTGGTGGGTTGAGGGTACAACCACCCTCTTAGCCATCCAACCTTATGCTGGTTCTCCTTCCTCAATCCAGTCGACAACATCCAACGTGTCATCGATCTATGTTTCAAGTTTCAACGGGGCAACACCATGGTCCATGGATGTGTCACCGCTCATGTCTCAGGCCTCCTTTGGTTTGGAGGAATTTTATAGGAATTCTAGAGGATATGATTCTTATAGGATTTTTCCTTTAGAGCCCTTTGATTCATAGGAATGGATTCCTATTCCTACATAGGATTGGTTCCTATCCTCCACATTTCATAGGAAAATAAAAATGAGCCTAGACTCAATGAAAAAATTCCTTTGGTGTGAACCAAATGACATCTCGTTTCCTATTCCTACTCATAGGATTTGAGTTACATGTCATCTCATTTCCTACAATTTTCCTATTCCTACGATAATCCTATCCTATGAACCAAAAGAGGCCTCAACGTTGATACACTTAGGCCTCTTTTGGTTCATATGATAGGATTATCATAGGAATAGGAATCTTGTAGGAAATGAGATGACATGTATCTCAAATCCTATGAGTAGGAATAGGAAACAAGATGTCATTTGGTTGACATCAAAGGAATTTTTCAATTGAGTCTAGGCTCTTTTTTATTTTCCTATGAAATGTGGAGGATAGGAACCAATCCTATATAGGAATAGGAATCCATTCCTATGAACCAAAGGGCTTTAAAGGAAAAAAAATCCTATAAAAATCCTATCCTCTAGAATTCCTATGAAATTTCTCTAAACCAAAGGAGGCCTAACTCGTTTGCATTTAACCCATACCCAAAGCAACTCATGGCACCTCCAAGCCATGTTCTGCAGTAGTTCCTCAAAAAACTCGTGGCACCTCCAAGTTGTTCATGAAAAAGCCTCCTCCATGTATCCTTGCACATTTTCGAACATGTCCATGGACAACACCCATTTGTCCATCAAAACCAAGGTGCTCAGCCGCATCCCCCATTTGTCCTCCATTTTTCAAGACATTTCGGAGCCAGTTTTACATGATCACAAACCACGCATAGTTCAAATTACATTGGACATTTTTCAAATTAAACATAGGAGATGGTTCAAACATAATTAAACATAGACATATACTAAACCTTAACATAACATAACGTCTTGTGAATGCATGCCCAAAGTTGAGGTGAAGTTGGAACACTCTCGGGCAGCCACTGCTGCCATCATTGTCCTGGCGATGATGTCCAACAAGTTGCGATGGACCGTCCTCACGGGGCTTCGACCTTGGCGGCACACTTTTCGATTCCCTGACGCACTTCGAGGCGACGATGCCCTTCTTCAACATGCTCGATGCATGTCGCTCTCCTTCATGGTCTGGAGCCGACGGCGTCATGGCGAGGTCTCAGACATCCGGCAGGGTGGCGACTACTTGGACCGAAACCCGCGAGTAGCCACGCAACCTATGACCACGGACGCCTTTCGCCAGAGGCCTCCTCCATAGTGTGGCCCATAGCAGTGGTAGCCTTAGGGAGGGGCCCACATGTCTAAAATGACCTTAAGGATAGTTCAAGAACCTCAAATCTGTCTCACACATGAGCTGGGTTTGGAGAAGGCCACACGTATGAGCCGCGTTTAAGAGAGGCGCTGAATGGCCTTTTTCTATCCA
>NC_053023.1:164451173-164464231 GCF_003073215.2 Triticum urartu | reverse complement strand
AATGTAAACTAATAAGAATGAATGCAAATGACAGCGGTGCTCTCCAACTGGCGATTTTTAATAAGAGGATGATGACTCAACATAAAAGTAAATAGATAGGCCCTTCGCAGAGGGAAGCAGGGATTTGTAGAGGCGCCAGAGCTCGGTTTTGAAATAGAGGTGAATAATATTTTGAGTGGTATACTTTCATTGTCAACATAACAACCAAGAGATGGCGATATCTTCCATGCTACACACATTATAGGCGGTTCCCAAAAAGAATGGTAAAGTTTATACTCCCCCTCCACCAACAAGCATCAATCCATGGCTTGCTCGAAACAACGAGTGCCTCCAACTAACAAGAGTCCCAGGGGGAGTTTTGTTTGCAATTATTTTGATTTAGTTTGCATAAAGCATGGGACTGGGCATCCCGGTGACCAGCCATTTTCTCGTGAGTGAGGAGCGGAGTCCACTCCTCTTGAGAATAACCGCCTAACATGGAAGATATAGACAACCCTAGTTGATACATGTGCTATTCGAGCATACAAAACAGGATATTTATTTGAAGGTTTAGAGTTTGGCACATACAAATTTACTTGGAACGGTAGGTAGATACCGTATATAGGTAGGTATAGTGGACTCACATGGAATAACTTTGGGGTTTATGGAGTTTGGATGCACAAGCAGTATTCCCGCTTAGTACAGGTGAAGGCTAGCAAAAGACAGGGAAGCGACCAGCTAGAGAGCGACAACAGTCCTAAACATGCATTAAAATTAATCAACACCGAATGCAAGCATGAGTAGGATATAATCCACCATGAACATAAATATCGTGAAGGCTATGTTGATTTTGTTTCAACTACATGCGTGAACATGTGCCAAGTCAAGTCACTTAAATCATTCAGAGGAGGATACCACCCTATCATACCACATCACAACCATTTTAATAGCATGTTGGCACGCAAGGTAAACCATTATAAGCCTAGCTAATCAAGCATGGCACAAGAACACTATGATCTCTAGTTGTCATTGCAAACATGTTTATTTATAATAGGCTGAATCAGGAACGATGAACTAATCATATTTACAAAAACAAAAGAGGTCGAGTTCATACCAGCTTTTCTCATCTCAGTCAGTCCATCATATATCATCATAATTGCCTTTCACTTGCACGACCGAACGATGTGGAATAATAATAATAGTGCACGTGCATTGGACTAAGCTGGAATCTGCAAGCATTCAATAAACAGGAGAAGACAAGGCAATATGGGCTCTTTTGTCAGATCAACAATAATGCATATAAGAGCCACTTCAACAATTTAATTATGGTCTTCTCCTATCGACCCCCAAAGAAAAGAAAAATAAAAACTATTTACACGGGAAAGCTCCCAACAAGCAAAAGAAGAACATGAATCTTTTTGGGTTTTCTTTTTAATTACTACTACAAGCATGGAAATTAAAACTAGCTAAAGCTACAACTAATTTTTTTGGTTTTTCTTAAGGTTTATTAAACACACAAGAAGAAAGCATAAAAAGGAAATAAACTAGCATGGATGATACAATGAAAAAGTATGAGCACCGACATCTAGCAATGAGTGTGTGAACATAAATGTAATGTCGGTGAGAAATACGTACTCCCCCAAGCTTAGGCTTTTGGCCTAAGTTGGTCTATGGCCAGCTGGCCTGGCGGATATCCATAATAGTTGGGGTCGTACTAGATGCAGCGTCATTGCATCATGGGCTGCAGCTTGGAGGCGAGCTATCTCACCTCTCCTCTTATACTCTTCCGCCTCCTCTCTGCTTGAAAGTCAAAGTCAAAGAAGCAGGGAGAGCGCGACGTGATAGGTGCGTCGTCTGTCAAAGATTAGTCGGTACTGGAGGAACTGATCGTTCCTCTCAACAAACTAATGAGAACCATAGCCTAATAATCCAAATAATCATGGGGCAACTCAATATCATCTTCACGTATGGTTATACCAAGAAAATTAGCTATTATGACCCACAAGTATAGGGGATCGCAACAGTTTTCGAGGGTAAAGTATTCAACCCAATTATTGATTCGACACAAGGGGAGCCAAAGAATACTCTCAAGTATTAGCAGCTGAGTTGTCAATTCAACCACACCTGGAAACTTAATATCTGCAGCAAAGTATTTAGTAGCAAAGTAATATGATAGTAGTGGTATGGTAGCAAAAGGTAACAGTAGTAAAAGTAATGTTTTTGGTATTTTGTAGTGATGATAGCAATAGCAACGGGAAAGTAAATAAGCGAAGAACAATATATGGAAAGCTCGTAGGCAATGGATCGTGATGGAGAATTATGCCGGATGCGGTTCATCATGTAACAGTCATAACCTAGGGTGACACAGAACTAGCTCCAGTTCATCAATGTAATGTAGGCATGTATTCCGAAATAGTCATACGTGCTTATGGAAAAGAACTTGCATGACATCTTTTGTCCTACCCTCCCGTGGCAGCGGGGTCCTTACGGAAACTAAGGGATATTAAGGCCTCCTTTTAATAGTACCGGAACAAAGCATTAACACATAGTGAATACATGAACTCCTCAAACTACGGTCATCACCGGTAAGTATCCCGATTATTGTCACTTCGGGGTTAACGGATCATAACACATAATAGGTGACTATAGACTTGCAAGATAGGATCAAGAACTCTCATATATTGATGAAAACATAATAGGTTCAGATCTGAAATCATGGCACTCGGGCCCTAGTGACAAGCATTAAGCATAGCAAAGTCATAGCAACATCAATCTCAGAACATAGTGGATACTAGGGATCAAACCCTAACAAAACTAACTCGATTACATGATAAATCTCATCCAACCCATCACCATCCAGCAAGCCTACGATGAAATTACTCACGCACGGCGGTGAGCATCATGAAATTGGTGATGGAGGATGGTTGATGGTGACGATGGCGACGGATTCCCTCTCTAGAGCCCCGAATGGACTCCAGATCAGCCCTCCCGAGAGGTTTTAGGGCTTGGCGGCGGCTCCGTATCATAAAACCGATGATTTCTTATCTCTGATTTTTCTCCCCGAAACACAATATATAGAGTTGGAGTTGGAGTCGGAGAGGCACCAGGGGGCCCATGAGGTAGGGGGGCGCTCCCCACCCTCGTGGACAGGTGGTGGGCCCCTTGCCTTCATCTTTTGCAGGTATTTTTTATATTTTCCAAAAAGTTGCTCCGTGAAGTTTCAGGTCATTCCGAGAACAGTGGTTTCTGCACATAAATAACACCATGGTAATTCTTGCTGAAAACAACGTCAGTCCGGGTCAGTTCCATTCAAATCATGCAAGTTAGAGTCCAAAATAAGGGCAAAAGTGTTTGGAAAAGTAGATACGACAGAGACGTATCAACTCCCCCAAGCTTAAACCTTTGCTTGTACTCAAGCAATTCAGTTGACAAACTGAAAGTGATAAAGAAAAACTTTTACAAACTCTGTTTGCTCTTGTTGTTGTAAATATGTAGAGCCAGCATTCAAGTTTTTCAGCAAAGATTATAACTAACCACATTCGCAATAAGGCTTAGGTATCAAGTTTACTCATACTCAATAGCATAATCAACTAGCGAGCACTATAATAAATCTCGGATGACAACAATTCTCAAAACAATCATATATGATATAACAAGATGGTATCTCGCTAAGCCTTTCTGAGATCGCAAAACATAATGCAGAACACCTTTAAAGATCAAGGACTGACTAGACCATTGTTAATCATGGTAAAGAGATCAGTCAGTCATACTCAATGTAACTAACAGTAATGAATGCAAATGACATGGTGCTCTCCATGGTGCTTTTTTAATCTGGATGGATGTTGACTCAGCATAAAGTTAAATAGATAGGCCCTTCGCAGAGGCAAGCAGGATTTGTAGAGGTGCAGAGCTCGGTTTTGAAATAGAGATGAATAATATTTTGCAGTATACTTCATTGTCACATAACAACCAAGAGATGTCATTATCTTCCATGCTACACACATTATAGGCGGTTCCAAGAATGTAAGTTTATACTCCCCCTTCACCAACAAGCATCAATCCATGGCTTGCTCGAAACAACGAGTGCCTCCAACTAACAAGAGTCCTAGGGGGAGTTTTGTTTGCAATTATTTTGATTTAGTTTGCATAAAGCATGGGACTGGGCATCCCGGTGACCAGCCATTTATCTCGTGAGTGAGGAGCGGAGTCCACTCCTCTTGAGAATAACCCGCTAACATGGAAGATACGGACAACCCTAGTTGATACATGAGCTATTCGAGCATACAAAACAGGATATTTATTTGAAGGTTTAGAGTTTGGCACATACAAATTTACTTGGAACGGCAGGTAGATACCGTATATAGGTAGGTATGGTGGACTCATGTGGAATAACTTTGGGGTTTAAGGGATTGGATGCACAAGCAGTATTCCCGCTTAGTACAGGTGAAGGCTAGCAAAAGACTGGGAAGCGACCAGCTAGAGAGCGACAACAGTCATGAACATGCATTAAAATTAATCAACACCGAATGCAAGCATGAGTAGGATATAATCCACCATGAACATAAATATCGTGAAGGCTATGTTGATTTTGTTTCAACTACATGCGTGAACATGCGCCAAGTCAAGTCACTTAAATCATTCAGAGGAGGATACCACCCTATCATACCACATCATAACCATTTTAATAGCATGTTGGCACGCAAGGTAAACCATTATAAGCTCCTAGCTAATCAAGCATGGCACAAGAAACTATGATCTCTAGTTGTCATTGCAAACATGTTTATTCATAATAGGCTGAATCAGGAACGATGAACTAATCATATTTACAAAAACAAGAGAGGTCGAGTTCATACCAGCTTTTCTCATCTCAGTCAGTCCATCATATATTGTCATAATTGCCTTTCACTTGCACGACCGAATAGTGTGAATAATAATAATAGTGCACGTGCATTGGACTAAGCTGGAATCTGCAAGCATTCAATAAACAGGAGAAGACAAGGCAATATGGGCTCTTTTGTCAGATCAACAATAATGCATATAAGACTTCAACAATTTATGGTCTTCTCCTATCGACCCCCAAAGAAAAGAAATAAAACTATTTACACGGGAGAAGCTCCCAACAAGCAAAAGAAGAACATGATCTTTTTGGGTTTTCTTTTTAATTACTACTACAAGCATGGAAAGTAAACTAATTAAAAGCTACAACTAATTTTTTTTGGTTTTTCTTAAGGTTTATCAAACACACAAGAAGAAAGCATAAAAAGGAAATAAACTAGCATGGATGATACAATGAAAAAGTATGAGCACCGACATCTAGCAATGAGTGTGTGAACATAAATGTAATGTCGGTGGGAAATACGTACTCCCCCAAGCTTAGGCTTTTGGCTAAGTTGGTCTATGGCCACGGCTGGCCTGGCGGATATCCATAATATAGTTGGGGTCGTACTGCGATGAAGAAGAAGATTCCGATTGCCACTGGCTGGCAATCATCTCCGGATCCCACTGGTAATTAGACTGTCGTGAAGGATCAACTGGTGGTTCCGGCTCTGGCTCCATAGCTGGTGCAGGGTTCCGGTAGGCGTGAATAGCCTTTAACGGAACAAGGTACTGGCCTGCAGATAAATCAAACAAAGAAGGAGCAGGCAGGTAATAGTCTCAGGATGATGTTTATCAAAGAACAAGCTCTCCTTCCCTATTCTTAACAATAAAATCATGTGCCACCATACTTTATAATCTAAATAAACACGAGGCAACACTTTTTCTTCCTTCTCATAATGCCTAATAGGTATGTTAAAATGTGCAGCTAGGCGTGAAGCATAGATGCCTCCAAAGATGGGGCCCTTGGTACGGTTCAGACTTAACCGTTTAGCAATAATGCCGCCCATACTAACAGAGTTATCACCGTATAAACCATGGAGCAAAATAATAATATCAGGGACACTAAGGTTTCCACAGTTTCCGCGACCAATTAAACAACGACTAGCAAATAATGCAAAATAGCGTAAAACAGGAAAATGTATGCTAGTGATTCGTGCATCGGAAACTTCCTTGTTTCCCCTACAGTGATAGTATCAATAAACCCATCCACATCCTCATGATGTGGTTCCTCTGTCTTGCCCTCAAAAGGGACTAAACAACCGACAAAAATCATAAAGTGACATCTCCTTATGCTCATCATATAAATAAAACTCCACCGTAGGTGGTGAGCTCCTAGAATGGAAATGAAAGTTTTGCACAAAGATATTTGTGAGTAAGAGATACTGATCGCGTTGGTCATGGAGGAAAGCGGTGAGGCCTGCATTCTTAGCCAATTCATAAAATCTTCATAAATCCCGGCTGCTCTCAAGAAATCATCGGAAGGCCATTCACAGCCCGAACCTCCGCGGTGCGAGGCAGATTATACTTAGGCTTTGGTGCCTTTCCTTCGAGCTTCGGCTCGATGAGCCCCTCAAAAGTCTCTTCATCATTTTCTGAAAAATTCTGAAATTTTTAGTAACTTCAAAATAAAAGTAAACCAAACTCAATAATATTGATAGCAACTACTCCTACAAGTGCCTAGGGCCTTGATAACCCACAAGTATAGGGGATCGCAACAGTTTTCGATAATAAGAGTGTCGAACCCAACGAGGAGCTAAAGGTAGAACAAATTTCCCTCAAGTTCTATCGACCACCGATACAACTCTACGCACGCTTGAGTTCGCTTTACCTAGAACAAGTATGAAACTAGAAGTACTTTGTAGGTGTTGTTGGGTAGGTTTGCAAGATAATAAAGAGTACGTAAATAAAAAGGGGCTGTTTAGATAAAGAACAATAAAGTAAATATAGCGAGTGTGGAAAAGTGGTGGTAGGAGTTGCGAAATTGCCCCTAAGCAATTGACTACTTTACTAGACCGATAGCAAGTATTATGTGGGAGAGGCCACTGCTAGCATGTCATCCCTGACTTGGAATTCTATGCACTTATGATTGGAACTATTAGCAAGCATCCGCAACTACTAATGTTCATTAAGGTAAAACCCAACCATAGCATTAAGACTATATTGGTCCCCCTTCAATCCCGTATGCATCAATTTCTATGCTAGGTTGAAGCTTCTGTCACTCTTGCCCTCCAATACATAGTCCTATCAACATACAACTAACCCTAGGGTTGTGATCCATGCGCATCATATGATGGGCACCAAAGGACAGCAACATAACCACAAGCAAATTAAATCAATCATAGCAATTCATCAACCACCGATAGGACAACGAAAATCTACTCAGACATCATAGGATGGCAACACATCATTGGATAATAATATGAAGCATAAAGCACCATGTTCAAGTAGAGGGTACACGGGTTGCGGGAGAGTGGACCGCTGTAGATAGAGGGGGGAAGGTGATGGAGATGTTGGTGAAGATGGCGGAGGTGTTGGTGTAGATCGCGGTGATGATGATGGCCCCCGGTGGCACTCTGGTGCCACCGGAAGCGAGGGGGAGAGAGCCCCCTCCTTCTTCTTCTTCCTTGACCTTCTACCTAGATGGGAGAAGGGTTTCCCCTCTAGTCCATGGCCTCCATGGCATGGGAGGGGCAAGAGCCCCTTCGAGATTGGACCTGTCTCTATGTCTCTCTCTGTTTCCGCATTCTCAGATTTCTTCCCTTTCACCATTTCTAATATTCCCGGAGATCCGTAACTCCGATTGGCTGAAATTTTGACACGATCTCTATCCGGAATTAGCTTTGTTGGCGAAAGAAGGGCACCAACCGCCTTACGGGTGGCCGCGAGGGTCAGGGGCGCGCCTGACACCCTCGGGCGCGCCCCCCTTTCTGGGGCCCCTCGAGCATCGTCTCGCGTGGATTCTTCTTCCCAAAAATCATATATATTCCAAAAAAAATCTCCGTCAGTTTTTATTCCGTTTGGACTCCGTTTGATATTGGGTTTCTACGAAACAAAAAACATGCAACAAACAGGAACTGGCACTGGGCACTGGATCAATATGTTAGTCCCAAAAATAGTATAAAAAGTTGCCAAAAAGTATATGGAAGTTGTAGAATATTGGCATGGAGCAATCAAAAATTATAGATACGACGGAGACATATCAGCATCCCCAAGCTTAATTCTTGCTCGTCGTCGAGTAGGTAAATGATAAAAGAGATAATTTTTGATGTGGAATGCTACCTAGCATAATCTTGATCATATGTCTAATCATGGCATGAATATTAAGATACGAGTGATTCAAAGTAATAGTCTATCATTTGACATAAAAACAATAATACTTCAAGCCTACTAATAAAGCAATTAGGTCTTATTGAAATAACATAGCCAAAGAAAGCTCATCCCTACAAAATCATATAGTCTGGCTATGCTCTATCTTCACCACACAAAGCATTCACATCATGCACAACCCTGATGACAAGCCAAGCAATTGTTTCATACTTTTGACGTTCTCAAACCTTTTCAACTTTCACGCAATACATGAGCGTGAGCCATGGACATAGCACTATAGGTGGAATAGAATATGATGGTGGAGAAGACAAAAAGGAGAAGATAGTCTCACATCAACTAGGCGTATCAACGGGCTATGGAGATGCCCATCAATAGATATCAATGTGAGTGAGTAGGGATTGCCATGCAACGGATGCACTAAGAGCTATAAGTGTATGGAAGCTCAAACTAAAACTAAGTGGGTGTGCATCCAACTTGCTTGCTCATGAAGACCTAGGGCATTTGAGGAAGCCCATCGTTGGAATATACAAGCCAAGTTTTATAATGAAAATTCCCACTAGTATATGAAAGTGATAACTCAAGAGACTCTCTATATGAAGAACATGGTGCTACTTTGAAGCACAAGTGTGGTAAAAGGATAGTAACATTGCCCCCCCTTTTTTTGCGGGCTTCTTTGGCCCCCCTTTTTTTACTTAGGCTTCTTTGGCCTCTTTTTTGGGGCAATGCTCTAATAATGATGATCATCACACTTTTATTTACTTACAACTCAATATTACAACTCGATACTAGAACAAAGATATGACTCTATATGAATGCCTCCGGCGGTGTACCGGGATGTGCAATGATCTAGCGTAGCAATGACATCAAAAAAGGACAAGCCATGAAAACATCATGCTAGCTATCTTACGATCATGCAAAGCAATATGACAATGAATGCTCAAGTCATGTATATGATGATGATGAAAGTTGCATGGCAATATATCTCGGAATGGCTATGGAAATGCCATGATAGGTAGGTATGGTGGCTGTTTTGAGGAAGGTATATGGTGGGTTTATGGTACCGGCAAGTTGCGCGGTACTAGAGAGGCTAGCAATGGTGGAAGGGTGAGAGGTGTGTATAATCCATGGACTCAACATTAGTCATAAAGAACTCACATACTTATTGCAAAAATCTATTAGTCATCGAAACAAAGTACTACGCGCATGCTCCTAGGGGGATAGATTGGTAGGAAAAGACCATCGCTCGTCCCCGACCGCCACTCATAAGGAACAATCAATAAACCTCATGCTCCGACTTCGTTACATAACGGTTCACCATACGTGCATGCTACGGGACTTGCAAACCTCAACACAAGTATTTCTCAATTTCACAATTACTCGACTAGCATGACTCTAATATCACCACTTTATATCGCAAAACTATTGCAAGGAATCAAACATATCATATTCAGCGATCTACAAGTTTATGTAGGATTTTATGACTAACCATGTGAATGACCAGTTCCTGTCATCTCTCTAAATAGATATAAGTGAAGCAAGAGAGTTTAATTCTTTCTACAAAAGATATTCCACGCTCTAACAATTATAAGTGAAGCAAAAGAGCATTCTACAAATGGCAGTTGTCTATGTAAAGAGAAACAGGCAATCCAAACTTCAAATGATATAAGTGAAGCACATGAAGCATTCTATAAAGCCATACTCAAAAGATATAAGTGAAGTGCAAAGACATTCTATAAATCAACCAAGGACTATCTCATACCAGCATGGTGCATAAAAAAATAAAAACCTAAATGCAAAAGACGCTCCAAGACTTGCACATATCGCATGAACGAAACGAATCCGAAAACATACCGATATTTGTTGAAGAAAGAGGGGATGCCTCCCAGCATCCCCAAGCTTAGACGCTTGAGTCTCCTTGAATATTTACTTGGGGTGCCTCGGGCATCCCCAAGCTTGAGCTCTTGCCTCTCTTCCTTCTTCTCACATCGAGACCTTCTCAATCATCGAACACTTCATCCACACAAAACTTCAACAGAAAACTCGGTAAGATCCGTTAGTATAATAAAGCAAATCACTACTCTAAGTACTGTTGCAAACCAATTCATATTTTGTTTTTGCATTGTGTCTACTGTAATATAACTTTTTCATGGCTTAATCCACTGATATAAATTGATAGGTTCATCAAAACAAGCAAACTATGCATCAAAAACAGAATCTGTCTAAAACAGAACAGTCTGTAGCAATCTGAACATTCACCATACTTATGATACTTGAAAAATTCTACCAAAATTAGGAAAAATAAAAATTTGTATAGGAAGACAGTGCAAAAATAATCAGAACCATTTGACGTTCCAGCTAAAAATGTAAAATCGCGCACTACAGCCAAAGTTTCTGTCCTGCACCGTACAAACCATCAAGCAAATGTAAACATCCTAAAGGCAAACCTTGGCACATTATTTTTATAATACAATGATTGTACAAGGGGATAATTATTTTTGTTGAAAGGTTTCTGTAATTAAGATTCACAAAGTTCCCATGGGCATGAACAAAGTTCAAGGACGTCCCCCACTTTCACAATGCTCGTCTCTCTCACTTTCACTTTTCTTTTTGAAAAAGTTTGGGTTCCCCTCTTTATTTTTGTTGTTTTTAAACTATATGAAAGCACTCAACAGAAATAAATGACTCTCTAAAACTTCCGGGTTGTCTCCCTGGCAACGCTTTCTTTAAAGCCATTAAGCTAGGCATATAGTGCTCAAGTAATGGATCCACCCGGATCCCAAGGTATATCAAAGCCAATTTTAATTAACAATGATTTGTAATTTAGTAGTGAGCACAAAGTAACATATATCAAGCAATGACGAAGTCTAACTCTCTTCCTATGCATCGGCATGTCATAAAAGAACAATTCATGCACACATAGTAAAGGCCAATGCATAGTATAAACAGTTTCTTGCAATTCTATCATATTGGAAACATAGAGAGGTGGAGATATAGTTCCTCTCTCATAATAATTGCAAGTAGGAGCAGCAAGAACATGCATATTATATCTATCAAAATCATCATGTGTAATAGTAAAATGCAACCCATCAATATAATCCTTAATAAGTGCAAACTTCTCCGATATAGTGTAGTCGGGAGAATTCAAAAAGATAATAGGACTATCATGCGTGGGTGCAATAGCAACAATTTCATGTTTAACATAAGGAACTATAGAAAGTTCATATCCATAAGCATAATTGATATTGGCTTCTTGGCCACAAGCATCAAAAAGGGATATTTGAAGAGAATCATAGGGATCATAACAGTCATCATAGCAATCATCCTTCGGTAAGCACGAAGGGGAATTAAACAATGTATGACTTGAAGAGTTACTCTCATTAGAAGGTGGGCACGGGTAGCTATCCTCCTTTTGTTCTTCGCTCTCCTCCTCATCTTTTTCATCCAATGAGCTCACAGTTTCATCAATTTCTTCTTCCATAGACTCCTGCAAAATATTAGTCTCTTCTTGGACAGCGGAGTATTCCTCAATATATTGTTTAACATAGGTATTAGAAGCATAATTATCATAGCAATATTTAAGTATGGCAAAATTTTCAGATTTGTAAAGAGTAGCATCATACTTTTCAATCAAAGAAGCAATTTCATAAGCACCCTTAAAAGCAACAAATTCTTCAATTTGTTGAACATCATAGTAATTATAAACACCCTTAGCATACAAGATACGATTCCATTATCACTAAACTCACATTGATAGGGAAGGTGTTTCTTAGGGTTTTCAGAACAACAAGTAAATATCATATATTTCACATAAATTCCAAGCATAGCATTGCAAACGTGAATTTGACTCCCAGTAAATTTCCCTTTTTCAGATATTCGGTGTCGCACATAACAAGCATGCTCATCTAAAGATTTGCCCTCAACTAAGCTAGTTGGGGTTTCAGCACGAGCACATAGGGATCGAAGATGATCCAAGTAATAAGCTTCAGCAGTGTGATAGATTTTGAGTGGTTCTTCAACCATTGGTTCAGTAGGTACAACTAATTTTTTTGGTATTTTGCGTTTCCTACCCATGAACTAAAGATAGAAAACAACTAAGAAGCAAATAAAAATTACTTAGTGATAAAGCAAACAAGCACACACGAGAATATTCACCCCACGCTATTGCTCCCCGGCAACGGCGCCAGAAAAAGGTCTTGATAACCCACAAGTATAGGGGATCGCAACAGTTTTCGATAAGTAAGAGTGTCGAACCCAACGAGGAGCTAAAGGTAGAACAAATATTCCCTCAAGTTCTATCGACCACCGATACAACTCTACGCACGCTTGACGTTCGCTTTACCTAGAACAAGTATGAAACTAGAAGTACTTTGTAGGTGTTGTTGGATAGGTTTGCAAGATAATAAAGATTACGTAAATAAAAAGTAGGGGCTGTTTAGATTAAAACAATAAAGTAAATATAGCGAGTGTGGAAAAGTGGTGGTAGGAGTTGCGAAATTGCCCCTAAGCAATTGACTACTTTACTAGACCGATAGCAAGTATTATGTGGGAGAGGCCACTGCTAGCATGTCATCCCTGACTTGGAATTCTATGCACTTATGATTGGAACTATTAGCAAGCATCCGCAACTACTAATGTTCATTAAGGTAAAACCCAACCATAGCATTAAGGTATATTGGTCCCCCTTCAATCCCGTATGCATCAATTTCTATGCTAGGTTGAAGCTTCTGTCACTCTTGCCCTCCAATACATAGTCCTATCAACATACAACTAACCCTAGGGTGTGATCCACGCGCGCAATCATATGATGGGCACCAAAGGACAGCAACATAACCACAAGCAAATTAAATCAATCATAGCAATTCAATTCTCTCTCT
>NC_053023.1:164437547-164450173 GCF_003073215.2 Triticum urartu | reverse complement strand
GCATGATATAGGCCCTAGGCACTTGTAGGAGTAGTTGCTATCAATATTATTGAGTTTGGTTTACTTTTATTTTGAAGTTACTAAAAAAATTCAGAATTTTTCAGAGGAAGAAAAATGCTTAGGAAAATGTTCCAAGGTGGTTCCTCAAGGAAGCAAGGACCCAGGCTTGCAATGCGTGATGCTGATGAAGAGCCACCAAGAGACGCTCCAGTGCGTCCTTGTGAGTGGCCTTCTGAAAATTTTATGGATCGAGCGGGAAATTAAGGAAGAATTCAACGCATATTTGCGTAACGCTGATCTTGTGAGCTTCGAGGAAGAGAAGTGCAGCCAGTATCACAATCTCACTAGTACCTTTGTGAGGAGGTTTGAATTTTCATCTTCACGTAATTCTCCAACTGTCCTGTTTGATCTTTATGAAAATTCTTATACTATGGACTTAGAGGATTTTACCACTGCTTGCAAACTTCCACAATGGGGTAGTATAAGGGATCCTCGCAAATCTGAATTTAGAGATTTTCTTGCTAGCATAACTGTGGGAGAATCTAGAGATATTACACAAGCTACCATAGGGAGCATTCACTTTCCTGCTATACATTATTTTGCTCTCTTCATAGGTAGATGCATTAATGGTAAAGATGAGGCATGTCACATTGTGTGTCCCTGACCTCAGTATTCTTAGGAGTGCTGTGTTAGGAGATAAATCTTATAATTTGGGAGCCATTGTTGCACGTAGGTTGCATCTTAATAGATTTAATGGAGATTTCTTTGGAGGAATTTATGCAACCCGCATAGCTAATTTTCTTGGTGTAGCCATACGCGAAGATGATATTGAATTACCCCTGCTTACCTAGACTTTAATGCTATGGTTCACCACCAGTTTGTCGAGAGGAATGAATCACCTCTCCAGTATCGACTAATCTTTGACAGACGCCGTGCTGTCCATATTACTCTCCCTGCTCCTGCCTTCTTTGATCATCAGGCAAAAGGAAGATATGTTATTACCAGAGAGGAGGCAGATGAGTACGAGAGGAGAGCGAGGCCGCTCGTCGCCACGCTGCAGCTCAGGAGGCGATAGCCGCTGCATCTCAGTACGACCCCAACTATTATTATGGATATCCGCCAGGCCAGCCGTGGCCATAGACCAACTTAGGCCAAAAGCCTAAGCTTGGGGGAGTACGTATTTCCCACCGACATTACATTTATGTTCACACACTCATTGCTAGATGTCGGTGAGAAATACGTACTCTCCCAACAGGACGGGTGGGGATGAGAGAAGGGGGGACTGGGGGGGAAGGAGAATAATGGGGACAGAGGGATTACGGAAGAGAGGGAACGGGGGGGGGGGATTAGATCGAGGGGGATGGGATGAAGGGGGAGAGGAAGGGGGGACGGCAGAAGAAGAAGTTTAGACGACACAAGGGAAGGGGAAGGGAGGAGGGAATAGATACATAATTGAGCGAGAGGGGGGATATGGAGCGGATCAGGATGACGGGGATAGCGATAAACGGATATATTGCAGTGGGATCCGGAGGTGATTGCCAACCAGGGGGATCATTCTCAGTACGACCCCAACAGACTTTGGATACCGCCAGGCCAGCCGTGGCCATAGACCAACTTAGGCCAAAAGCCTAAGCTTGGGGGAGTACGTATTTCTCACCGACATTACATTTATGTTCACACACTCATTGCTAGAATGTCGGTGCTCATACTTTTTCATTGTATCATCCATGCTAGTTTATTTTCCTTTTTATGCTTTCTTCTTGTGTGTTTAATAAACCTTAAGAAAAAACAAAAAAATTAGTTGTAGCTTTTAATTAATTTACTTTCCATGCTTGTAGTAGTAATTAAAAAGAAAACCCAAAAGATTTCTGTTCTTCTTTTACTTGTTGGGAGCTTTCCCGTGTAAATAGTTTTATTTCTTTTCTTTGGGGGTCGATAGGAGAAGACCATAATTAAATTGTTGAAGTGGCTCTTGTATGCATACTTGTTGATCTGACAAAAGAGCCCATATTGCCTTGTCTTCTCCTGTTTATTGAATGCTTGCAGATTCCAGCTTAGTCCAATGCACGTGCACTATTATTATTCATTCACATCGTTCGGTCGTGCAAGTGAAAGGCAATTATGACGATATATGATGGACTGACTGAGATGAGAAAAGCTGGTATGAACTCGACCTCTTTTGTTTTTGTAAATATGATTAGTTCATCGTTCCTGATTCAGCCTATTATGAATAAACATGTTTGCAATGACAACTAGAGATCATAGTTTCTTGTGCCATGCTTGATTAGCTATGAGCTTATAATGGTTTACCTTGCGTGCCAACATGCTATTAAAATGGTTGTGATGTGGTATGATAGGGTGGTATCCTCCTCTGAATGATTTAAGTGACTTGACTTGGCGCATGTTCACGCATGTAGTTGAAACAAAATCAACATAGCCTTCACGATATTTATGTTCATGGTGGATTATATCCTACTCATGCTTGCATTCGGTGTTGATTAATTTTAATGCATGTTCATGACTGTTGTCGCTCTCTAGCTGGTCGCTTCCCAGTCTTTTGCTAGCCTTCACCTGTACTAAGCGGGAATACTGCTTGTGCATCCAATCCCTAAACCCCAAAGTTATTCCACATGAGTCCACCATACCTACCTATATACGGTATCTACCTGCCGTTCCAAGTAAATTTGTATGTGCCAAACTCTAAACCTTCAAATAAATATCCTGTTTTGTATGCTCGAATAGCTCATGTATCAACTAGGGCTGTATATCTTCCATGTTAGGCGGGTTATTCTCAAGAGGAGTGGACTCCGCTCCTCACTCACGAGAAAGTGGCTGGTCACCGGGATGCCCAGTCCCATGCTTTATGCAAACTAAATCAAAATAATTGCAAACAAAACTCCCCCTGGGACTCTTGTTAGTTGGAGGCACTCATTGTTTCGAGCAAGCCATGGATTGATGCTTGTTGGTGGAAGGGGGAGTATAAACTTTACCATTCTGTTTGGGAACCGCCTATAATGTGTGTAGCATGGAAGATATCGCCATCTCTTGGTTGTTATGTTGACAATGAAAGTATACCGCTCAAAATATTATTCACCTCTGTTTCAAAACCGAGCTCTGGCACCTCTACAAATCCCTGCTTCCCTCTACGAAGGGCCTATCTATTTACTTTTATGCTGAGTCATCATCCTCTTATTAAAAAGCACCAGTTGGAGAGCACCACTGTCATTTGCATTCATTTGTTAGTTTACATTGAGTATGACTTGACTGGATCTCTTTTACCATGAATTACAATGTCTAGTCAGTCCTTGGTCTTTAAAGGTGCTCTGCATTTATGTTTTGCGGTCTCAGAAAGGGCTAGCGAGATACCATCTTGTTATATCATATTATGATTGTTTTGAGAAAGTGTTGTCATCCGAGATTTATTATTATTGCTCGCTAGTTGATTATGCTATTGATATGAGTAAACTTGAGACCTAAGCGTTATTGCGAATGTGGTTAGTTATAATCTTTGCTGAAAACTTGAATGCTGGCTTTACATATTTACAACAACAAGAGCAAACAGAGTTTGTAAAAGTTTTTCTTTATCACTTTCAGTTTGTCAACTGAATTGCTTGAGGACAAGCAAAGGTTTAAGCTTGGGGGAGTTGATACGTCTCCGTCGTATCTACTTTTCCAAACACTTTTGCCCTTGTTTTGGACTCTAACTTGCATGATTTGAATGGAACTAACCCGGACTGACGCTGTTTTCAGCAGAATTACCATGGTGTTATTTATGTGCAGAAACAAACGTTCTCGGAATACCTGAAACTTCACGGAGCAAATTTTTGGAAAATATAAAAAATACCTGCAAAAGATGAAGGCCAGGGGGCCCACCACCTGTCCACGAGGGTGGGGGCGCGCCTGCCCCCTAGGGCGCGCCCCCTACCTCGTGGGCCCCCTGGAGATCCTCCGACTCCAACTCCAACTCTATATATTGTGTTTCGGGGAGAAAAAAACCAAAGAGAAGAATTCATCACGTTTTACGATACGGAGCCGCCGCCAAGCCCTAAAACCTCTCGGGAGGGCTGATCTGGAGTCCGTTCGGGGCTCCGGAGAGGGGAATCCGTCGCCATCGTCATCATCAACCATCCTCCATCACCAATTTCATGATGCTCACCGCCGTGCGTGAGTAATTCCATCGTAGGCTTGCTGGACGGTGATGGGTTGGATGAGATTTATCATGTAATCGAGTTAGTTTTGTTAGGGTTTGATCCCTAGTATCCACTATGTTCTGAGATTGATGTTGCTATGACTTGCTATGCTTAATGCTTGTCACTAGGGCCCGAGTGCCCATGATTTCAGATCTGAACCTATTATGTTTTCATCAATATATGAGTGTTCTTGATCCTATCTTGCAGGTCTATAGTCACCTATTATGTGTTATGATCCGCTAACCCGGAAGTGACAATAATCGGGATACTTACCGATGATGACCATAGTTTGAGGAGTTCATGTATTCACTATGTGTTAATGCTTTGTTCCAGTACTCTATTAAAAGGAGCCCCGCTGCCACGCGAGGGTAGGACAAAAGATGTCATGCAAGTTCTTTTCCATAAGCATGTACGACTGTATTCGGAATACATGCATACATTACATTGATGAACTGGAGCTAGTTCTGTGTCACCCTAGGTTATGACTGTTACATGATGAACCGCATCCGGCATAATTCTCCATCACCGATCCATTGCCTACGAGCTTTCCATATATTATTCTTCGCTTATTTAATTTTCCGTTGCTATTGCTATCATCACTAGAAAATACCAAAAACACTACTTTTACTACTGTTACCTTTTGCTACCGTTACCACTACTATCATATTACTTTGCTACTAAATACTTTGCTGCAGATATTAAGTTTCCAGGTGTGGTTGAATTGACAACTCAGCTGCTAATACTTGAGAATATTCTTTGGCTCCCCTTGTGTCGAATCAATAAATTTGGGTTGAATACTCTACCCTCGAAAACTGTTGCGATCCCCTATAGTTGTGGGTTATTAGGGAGGGCCTCCACTTCACTAGGAGGGCACTTCTCCCCCCTTGGCCGATGCACCCTACCTTGGGAGGGCGGCTAGGGATAGAATGCTCCTCCCTAAGCCCTTTATATAGTGGGGAGGCGCAGGGGGCAGCTAGCCCTTCCATGCTTGCCCCGTCTCTCTCCCGTTACTCCTCCTCCATGTTCTGTTAGCGCTTGGCGAAGCCCTGCCGGAGTTCCGCTGCCACCACCACAACCACGCCGTCGTGTTGGTTCAGATCACATCTACCTCCTCTCCCTCCATTGCTGGAAAAAGAAGGAGAGGACCCATCCAGCCGTACGTGTGCTAAACTCGGAGCTGCCGCATGTGCGGTACTTGGATCAGATTGGATCGCGACGCGAGTATGACTACGCCAACCATGATCTCTAGATTGTTAAAGATTTTGGTCTAGAAGGGTATGTAGACACCACTCCCCTCTTGTTGTTGTACATCTCCTAGATTAGATCTTGGGTGTTCGTAGGAATTTTTTATTTTCATGCTTCGTTTCCCACCAGTTTATGTGGGTGGTGCAAGACCACTGGTCTCATGCTCCAAGGCAGCCGAGGAAATTTTTGTGTGGTTGAACATCCCTAGGAATCAGTTCTCAGCTCATTGTTTCCACCTGGAGGATTTCTTGATGGTGTTAAGCCAACTCCAACGGACGACCCAAAATGGACGTTCATTTTGTTCGGATTTCATCCGCTTGGGTAGGGAAATGTCCATGGATGTGCTGGTCGTGCACCCAGCGCGCAGACGAATGTGGTCCGCCACGGTCGGCTATGCCGGTATGTATACATTCTTTTGGCCTCATTTCTTTTATTATTTCATCAATGATATTTTGATACATTGGATTACATTCACCAATTCTTCACTAGACGAGCAAGGCCAAAGAAAACAAGAACCACAATTAGATACTTCAAAAGATATCCAACTTCCATAACTACTCCCACAAGTTGGATTAGTATCTTCTCGATTCCTTCATTATTGATCTAGGGCTTCTCGATCTCGCATACATCTTTCTTCTTTGATTCTAAAGAAGTAGACGTTACTTCGCACATAATCTCATCTTTAGCCTCTATTCTATCAACAAGTGCATTAGCATCTATCAAATTTCATCCTATCAAAAGATCGTTGTATTCTTCTTCCCAATACCAAAGCTTGCATCAATCCTAAACACAAATTTGAGTATAAGCAAAGAGCTATTGAAATTCGCCAAATCCGAAAGGATAACGAATAAAAACAAGCACATACCCCAATGTTTTTACGCCTAAGTAACACCCATCTGGGATGCTCCAATGATGTAGATACGCCATGCACAATCTAACGCGGGCAGTCGTCACACTTTCGATCGGCAATGGTGAGCCGACGAGCCGTTGGGCCAGCACCGAGCCCAGATGACGGTGATACGTCCATTTTGCATCATGTTTTCTTACTGTTATATATAGTGTTTTTATGCTTTATAACACTTCGTGGAGTAATTCTAATGCCTTTTCTCTCATAATATGCAAGGTTTACACAAAGAGGGAGAATGCCGGCAGCTAGAATTCTGGACCTGAAAAAGCTATGTCAAATATACCTATTCTGCACATCTCCAAATGAGCTGAAATTTTACGAGAATTATTTTGCAATATATATAAATATTGGAGAAAAGAACTACCAAAGGGGGGCAGTTAGGTGGCCACAAGGCACCAGGGCGCGCCAGACCCTCTAGGCATGCCCTGGTGGGTAGTGGGCACCCTGGCCCACCTGTGGTGCCCATCTTCTGGTATATAAGGTCTTTTGAACTAGAAAAATATAAGGAGAGGACTTTCGGGATGGAGTGCCGCCGTCTTGATACGTCCATTTTGCATCATGTTTTCCTACTATTATTTATAATATTTTTATGCATAATAATGATTTTTGGAGTAATTCTAATGCCTTTTCTCTCATAATATGCAAGGTTCACACAAAGAGGGAGAATTCTGGCAGTTGGAAATCTGGACCGAAAAAGCTACGCCAGGCTACCTATTCTACACACTCCAAATGACCTGAAACTTCACGAGGATTTTTTATGGAATAAATAAGAATTATTGGAGCAAATAACTACCAGAGGGGCCTACTAGGTGGGCACAACACACCTGGGCGCGCCAGGGAGCCCAGGTGCGCCCTGGTGAGTTGTGCCCTCCTCGGCCCACCACCGGTGCCCCTCTTCTGGTATATAAGTCATTTTGACCTAGAAAAAAATAAGGAGAGGACTTTCGGGACGAAGCGCCACCATCTCGAGGTGAACTTGGGCAGGAGCACTTTTTCCCTCCGGTGGAGCGATTCGCGGGGGAACTTCCCTCCTGGAGGGGGAAATCATCGTCATCATCATCACCAACAACTATCCCATCTTGGGGAGGGTCAATCTCCATCAACATCTTCAACAGCACCATCTCCTCTCAAACCCTAGTTCATCTCTTGTGTTCAATCTTTGTACCGGAACCTTAGATTGGTGCTTGTGGGTGACTAGTACTTTTGATTACATCTTGTAGTTGATTACTATATGGTTTATTTGGTGGAAGATATATGTCAGATCCATTTGCTATTTAATACCCCTCTGATCTTGAGCATGATTATCATTTTGAGTAGTTACTTTTGTTCTTGAGGTCACGGGAGAAATCTTGTTGCAAGTAATCATGTGAACTTGATATGTGTTCGATATTTTGATGGTATGTATGTTGTGATTCCCTTAGTGGTGTCATGTGAACATCGACTACATGACACTTCACCATATTTGGCCTAAGGGAATGCATTGTGGAGTAGTTATTAGATGATGGGTTGCGAGAGTGATAGAAGCTTAAACCCTAGTTTATGCGCTATTCGTAAGGGACTGATTTGGATCCAAAAGTTTAATGTATGGTTAGATTTTATCTTAATACTTTTCTCGTAGTTGCGGATGCTTGCGAGGGGATTAATCATAAGTAGGAGGCTTGTTCATGTAAGAACAACACCTAAGCACCGGTCCACCCACATATCAAATTATCAAAGTAGTGAACACAAATGCAACCAACTTGATGAAAAGTGACTAGATGAAATTCCCGTGTACTGATACGTCCATTTTGCATCATGCTTTTATATCGATATTTATTGCATTATGGGCTGTTATTACACATTATCTCGCAATACTTATGCCTATTCTCTCTTATTTTACAAGGTTTGCACGAAGAGGGAGAATGTCGGCAGATGGAATTCTGGGCTGGAAAAGGAGCAAATATTAGAGACCTATTCTGCACAACTCCAAAAGTCCTGAAACTCCATGGAAGTCAGTTTTGGAATATATAAAAAAATATTGGGCCTAGAAAGCACCAGAGGGGGGCCACCGACCATCCACGAGGGTGGGGTGCGCCCTACCCCCCTGGGCGCCCCCCTGCCTCGTGGCCCCCCTGGAAGGCCTCCGGTGCCCATCTTTGGCTATATGAAGTCTTTCGCCCTGGGAAAAATGATAAGCAAGTTTTCGGGATGAAGCGCCACTACCACGAGGCGGAACCTTGGCGGAACCAATCTAGGGCTCCGGCGGAGTTGTTCTGCCGGGGAAGCATCCCTCGGGAGGGGGAAATCATCACCATCGTCATCGCCATCGATCCTCTCATCGGGAGGGGGTCAATCTCCATCAACATCTTCACCAGCACCATCTCATCTCAAACCCTAGTTCATCTCTTGTATCCAATCTTTGTCTCAAAACCTCAGATTCGGTACCTTGTGGGTTGCTAGTAGTGTTGAATTACTCCTTGTAGTTGAATGCTAGTTGGTTTATTTGGTGGAAGATCATATGTTCAGATCCTTTATGCATATTAATACCCCTCTGATCATGAACATGAATATGATTTGTGAGTAGTTACGTTTGTTCCTGAGGACATGGGAGAAGTCTTGCTATAAGTAGTTATATGAATTTGGTATTCGTTTGATATTTTGATGAGATGTATGTTCTCTTTCCTCTAGTGGTGTCATGTGAACGCCGACTACATGACACTTCAGCATTTTTTGTGCCTAGGGGAAGGCATTGGGAAGTAATAAGCAGATGATGGGTTGCTAGAGTGACAGAAGCTTAAACCCTAGTTTATGCTATGCTTCGTAAGGGGTTGATTTGGATCCATATATTTCATGCTATGGTTAGGTTTGCCTTAATACTTCTTTTGTAGTTGCGGATGCTTGCAAGAGGGGTTAATCATAAGTGGGATGCTTGTCCAAGTAAGGGCAGTACCCAAGCACCGGTCCACCCACATATCAAATTATCAAAGTAACGAACATGAATCATATGAGCGTGATGAAAACTAGCTTGACGATAATTCCATGTGTCCTCGGGAGCGTGTTTTCCTTTATGTAAGAGTTTGTCCAGGCTTGTCCTTTGCTACAAAAGGATTGGGCCACCTTGCTGCACCTTTTTTAATTTTGTTACTCGTTACCCGTTACAAATTACCTTATCACAAAACTATCTGTTATCGATAATTTTAGTGCTTCTAGAAAATACCTTAATGAAAACCGCTTGTCATTTCCTTCTGCTCCTCGTTGGGTTCGACACTCTTACTTATTGAAAGGACTACGATAGACCCCCTATACTTGTGGGTCATCAAGACTCTTTTCTGGCACCGTTGCCGGGGAGTGAAGCGCCTTTGGTAGGTGGAATTTGGTAAGGAAAAATTTATATGGTGTGCTGAAATTTACCGTCACTTGTTACTATGGAAAGTAATCCTTTGAGGGGCTTGTTCGGGGTATCTTCACCCCGACCAGTAGAGCAAAGAGTTGCTCCTCAACCTACTGAACCTACTGAAAATGTTTACTTTGAAATTCCTTCGGGTATGATAGAGAAACTGCTAGCTAATCCTTTTACAGGAGATGGAACATTGCATCCCGATTTGCACCTAATCTATGTGGATGAAGTTTGTGGATTATTTAAGCTTGCAGGTATGCCCGAGGATGTTATCAAGAAGAAGGTCTTCCCTTTATCTTTGAAGGGAAAGGCATTGACATGGTTTAGGCTATGTGATGATATTGGATCATGGAACTACAACCGATTGAAATTGGAATTTCATCAGAAGTTTTATCCTATGCATCTGGTTCATCGTGATCGTAATTATATATATAATATTTTGGCCTCGCGAAGGAGAAAGTATCGCTCAAGCTTGGGGGAGGTGAGGGAGTCCTGGATTAGGGGGTGTTCGGATAGCCGAACTATACCTTCAGCTGGACTCCTGGACTATGAAGATACAAGATTGAAGACCCCGTCCCGTGTCCGGAAGGGACTTTCCTTAGCGTGGAAGGCAAGCTTGGCGATACAGATGTTCAGATCTCCTACCATTGTAACCGACTCTATGTAACCCTAACCCTATCCGGTGTCTATATAAACCGGAGGGTTTTAGTCCGTAGGACAACATACACATCAACAATCATACCATAGGCTAGCTTCTAGGGTTTAGCCTCTCTGATCTCGTGGTAGATCAACTCTTGTACTACCCATATCATCAATATTAATCAAGCAGGACGTAGGGTTTTACCTCCATCGAGAGGGCCCGAACCTGGGTAAAACTTCGTGTCCCCTACCTCCTGTTACCATCCGGCCTAGACGCACAGTTCGAGGCCCCCTACCCGAGATCCGCCGGTTTTGACACCGACATTGGTGCTTTCATTGAGAGTTCCTCTGTGTCGTCGCCGTCAGGCTCGATGGCTCCTACGATCATCGATAGCGATGCAGTCCAGGGTGAGACCTTCCTCCCCGGACAGATCTTCGTCTTCGGCGGCTTCGCACTGCGGGCCAATTCACTTGGCCATCTGGAGCAGATCGAAAGCTACGCCCCTGGCCGTCAGGTCAGATTTGGAAGTTTAAACTACACGGCTGACATCCGCGGGGACTTGATCCTCTACGGATTCGAGCCACTGCCGAGCGCGCCGCACTGTCCCGACGAGCATGATCTAGCTCTGCCGCCGAACAGTGCCCTGGAGGCCGCACCCGCATCGGCTCCGATCCTTAATTCGGAGCCAACTGCGCCGATCGAGGATGGGGTTGGACGCGCCTCGGGGGCTGCGATCCCAACGGCGATTGAGCCGAACACCAGCCCCGCACTCCGCGAGACTCATGACTCCAAGGAGCCGGACCCCTTTCCGGACTCCGAACCCTCCGCGCCCGGCCAATCGAATCCGATTCGGCGCCGATCATGGAGTTTACTGCCACGGACATCTTTCAGCACTCGCCTTTTGGCGATATTCTGAAGTCACTGAAGTCTCTCTCTTTATCAGGAGAGCCCTGGCCGGACTAGCGGTCAGCAAGGTTGGGATTCGGACGATGAAGAAATTCAAAGCCCACCCACCACCCACTTTGTAGCCACTGTTGACGATTTAACCGACATGCTCAACTTCGACTCCGAAGACATCAACGGTATGGACGCTGATGAAGGAGACGATGAAGAACCAGCGCCTATTGGGCCCTGGAACGCCACCTCGGCATATGACGTATACATGGTGGACGCACCAAAAGATGACGACGAGGAGCGGAAGGACGCATCGAAGGCTTGTTCCCTTGAAAAGCATTCAAAGCGGCGACGCAAGTGCCGCCACAAATCCCGCCTCGACAGAAATAGCGATCACGTAGACCCAACGCTGGAGCAGGGCAAACCGCTGCCGGACAACGGCAATTCGGATAATCAAACCGAACAAACAAATCCTATCAAGGATAATGGTACGGACGACATAACGCCGAACAAACACCCGGAGCAACAGACTGCCCGTAAAAGGCTTGTTGCCACCGCGAGGAGTCTGAAAAAAGCAGAAGCAAAGGCTCAAGGCTGCACAAGACACACTCCACATTAGATGGAGCAAAATACTCAACACAGCAGCGAGGTACGGCGACAATCGCCCCTCCAAGAGCTACCCAAAGCGGAAGCTGCTACCCGAATTCGATGAGGAGGCCGCAGACCCCCCACAACCAAATATCAAAGCAGCCACCTGGTCGGATAGACGACCCCTCTACCAACACAGAGCGGCATACAACGCCGCTCACAATACAACACGCGACCCAGGCGAGGGTTCGCACCCAAAGGACGGCGCAACAAGATCCATCTATGGACCACGCAAGCGCCCCAGCATACAATGCAACACAACAAGTATCCGAACAACGCGGCACACCCAGCTACAGGGGTGCCGCACACCCCCTATGTTTCACCGATGAGGTGCTGGACCATGAATTTCCAGAGGGATTCAAACCCGTAAACATAGAGGCATACGACGAACAACAGACCCTGGGGTTTGGATTGAGGACTATATCCTTCATATCCATATGGCTCGAGGAGATGATCTCCACGCCATCAAATATTTACCCCTCAAGCTCAAAGGGCCAGCTCGTCACTGGCTCAAAGGCCTCCCTGAAAGCTCCATTGGAAGTTGGGAAGAGCTCGAAGACACCTTTCGGGCAAATTTTCAAGGGACTTATGTCCGACCTCCGGATGCGGATGATCTGAGTCATATAACTCAGCAGCCCGGAGAGTCAGCCCGAAAGCTTTGGAATAGGTTTCTAACTAAAAAGAACCAGATTGTCGACTGTCCGGACGCCGAAGCCTTAGCGCTTT